>NW_024067884.1:0-300000 GCF_009389715.1 Phoenix dactylifera
CTAATTCATGACCGTCGTAATCCAAGCAAGTCACTAAAAGAAAGGATAAGATACGACAGCGCAAGGTAATACTGTCTTTGTTATTATGTTCACGGTTGTCGTGGCCCCTCCAATCGAATCATTTGGAGTGGGAATCTCTGCATGAACTAGACGGGGTCCCTACGTCTCAAAAGACATGATTCCCCCATGAGCTGCCAAGAGGGCATTGACATTCTCCACCTCCTTTCAGTCCCTCAGTCTGCACCAAAAAGAGAACAGCAGCACATACCAAGCACATGCTTTCGGAAAGAAGGAAAAACATATGCATCATTTCAGGTAAAGCAATACTAGGAATATGTGCGGGAAAAGAAAAAGGAACAAAACCTCTCCTTAATCATTTTCAGTAAAAATTGGAACAAAGTCATGGGCACAAGAATACTGTAAGAACAATCTTCAACAGTCTTTGCTGGCCATCTCATATCTATAAAGATAACTATGAACTGGTAGCACTTCGGTAATGTTTAAACAGACCCCAAACAATTTTCTCGAGATAACTCGAGCAACCACATGTACTAGAAACTCGTGTCTTGAATTAGAACGCGGATTCATTAACACGATGGGAAGCCAACTGGGGTTGAGGGCAATCTTAGCTTCAACATGCATGAAGGTGCACGGTGTGCAAATGGGTGAGGAGGTTTGGTTACGGATAAATAAATACCTTGCTCCATTATCACCAAGACCATGAAGCCACACGATGGTGGCCTGGTGCCTTCCCTTCGGTCTGACCACATAGGTTCTCCCATACTCAAGAGACCTCCTAGTCGTAGTCCTAGGACCTGCATTTGTCCATGTCAACACCCCTAAACCACTAAAAAAACGTATCACGCATCAAACTACAGCTCTACGGTGCACCAAAGTAAAGGATTTAAACCAGAAGCATAAGAGCTGCTCCCGTTGTTCATCTTGGTGGCACAACTGGAAACCCCTGCCTCCCGAGTCCTGAGATGAGTGCTGCTGGCCTAATCTACCTCTATTTATACACATCTGTGGGAAGCGGAATGTGCATGGAGGCCCATGGATCCCCTTCCCACTAGGCTACTGCTTACACCAGCTGCAAGTAGTTTCTGGAAAAGCCTATAAGCCCAAGGTAAAAAGGGGGACAGACAGCACCGGAATAAGGAAAGATAAAGCTAGAAGGGAAAAGCATGGGAGCTTTTTTTCTCGGGTAGAGAATCTATGGCGCACCACACACTCCCATGCATGAGCGATCGAGCCAAAAAGGGACATGTGCGATGGAGCCAAATAAGAGACAAAGTGAAAATATAAAGGAAAAGGTGCGCAATGAAGAAAGGCAGTGATGCTTTGGGTTTGCATACAGGAATCAATGCCTGGGGCAGTGGAGGGGAACCCATGCCAACCCCAAGAATCTACAATAATAACACCATTAAATAGTCTTTCGTTACCGGCGTTCTCAATGGGATAACTAGCCCCGAAGAATCACATCATGATCACGTCATCAATACAGCGGTATAATATATCATTAATGAATAAAATATAAGAGAAGGAGGTGGAAAGAAAATAAAGAAGGAGCTTGAAGTAGATGGAAGAGGGCTATGCTTTGCCAAGTTTAACTACTAACCTCAAATTGATGAGAGACAGCAGAACATAGGATTTTTTTTTTGTTTGTTTGCTTGTTTCATATTTTTTACCCTTTTTTTGCATTTTCTGTGTGGAATATTTTGTCCTTTTTGTTTCTTGGCTACAAAGAATACTTTGTCCTTAAATGGGCAGATTTATACCTGAAAATTAATCGGCCATCGGTCAACTATAAAAAATGGTCAAAAATATATTGCTCGACCAATATCGGGTTCATATTAGTTTATGCATGATGACTAGTTTGATCACTTGCACTCATATATGTAGCCACATATGGACGGTCTTTTACTGGAATTTAACTTTCTAAAGAATTATTTAGAATAAAAAAGTGAATCATGCAAGCAACCTCAGAATTGGAAGTTACCAGGACAAGAAGCAACCATCCCAGGTGAAGTTTTGTTGGAAATAACTCTCTCTTTCATAACAGATAACAAGACGGCCTTCATCGACTCTCTCTCAAATATCCTCATACAAGACTATACGACAGATCTACTATGGTGTCTACACCAAAATAGCCTACTTCAACCTTGTATCTTTAGCTCTAGGATTCTTCACTATAGCAAAGATTCGATCTACTCTAGAGTGCATCTTATATAATTTTAGTGTATGAAAGACACTTGAAATTAGATTAAATAATATTTAAGCATTAATTCCCCCTTCTTTTGTAATCTCATTTCTCTCTTCGATGCCTCACTTATATTATCTTATCTTTATAAATTATATATATTGGATCTATCAGTATTGCAAAATTTTAGATTAAATAAAAGTTGATTCAATATCTTTACTTTTAATTATCTTGTTCATGCTTTTGGTGCATGTTTTACTTTTCTTTTTCTTTTAGCCGCTCGGCAATATTGGGCTCTCTCATTTGAGGCGTGAAAAAGGAAACCAAGTATTTCTTTCATTGATCTAAATCAAAAAACATATATGTATTATTAGAAAAATATTAAAACAGTAGGTAATAGATATGAAAATATTAAAAAGAAATCAAGATCGATCACAAGAAAAATATTGGAAAATGAAGAGCCCATGGCAAGTACACTCCCACTTCTATTTTAGGTTGGTTTGGGAATGCCCCTTTGCAAATCCTTCTTTTTATAAACCTTTTGCGGGTGGCAAGTCGATCCGTCCCATCATGCAAACGTAATAAACAACTGGAGTGAATCTAAACTACCATCTCCTTTTCTCGCGGGGAATATTAGAGAGCTTGGCTTACAATTAGGCCCGTCAGCTCCTCCGCATGCAAAGAGAATCTTATGCAACTCCACCTTCCCATTTTCTATTATTTGCATGGGGATGATGGCGAACAACTCGACCCAAAAACCAAAGTACTAGAGTGTGACGTCAAGTCATTATGTCCCTATGCCGAGAGCGCACACGTGTTACAAGTAGTCGGAACAAGGAATTGCAATCCTGCGAGGATAAGCTGTCTATAAAAATCTGTCCTTGGTTTGGATTGCAGGCTGATTCCATGGAACATTGTATCTATGTGCATTAGGATCTCAATTTATGGATCTATGGATTCGGAAAACAAGAGGATCAAACTATTTCCAATCAAACTACTTGTTACAAATAACATCTTGTTGTTGCATCGAAACATACAAATTTTAACTGATCTAGCGGACATTGAACCTAGTAAAATGAAATGGTTGAACAATTAAAAGATTAGATTATTCAAGAAGATGATATACGGTTCCGGTTGTTGCATTTCTTTGTTTCGAACAATTCTACTTTCTTTTTTTCTTCCAGATACTATCCTCGAGTTTGTTTCTTTTTTTTAACATTTCAAAGAATTTTTTAGAAATCCTATAAGATCAATTTATTCTTTTTTCTCTAATAGATGATCAGAAGTTTGTCTAGATTCAAATCCTACTAGGAAGTCTACTGGAGATTAAAAATTGTTGCAGAAAATAAAGATGCTTCTTTTGCCCCTTCCATGTGTTTGGAAAATCAAAAAATATTTGTTATATTAAAAATAATTATATATCTACAAAATGCCGTCTCAATTCATTCTATTTTATTATTTTATTTTTTATGAATAATATTGCTTGCTTTTGGTATTGAGGGGACTTGACAACGAATTGCTCAACAACAACAATGATTTGGGTAATGATTAAAATTGTTGCTGCTTCCTGATCTGGTTTCTACAACTTTCAACCCTATCTTAATTTATTCTCCAGCTATTGGTGGAGTTCTGTCCTAACTCCATCTTGCATCGAGTTTTCTATGAACAATGCATGACCATGGGGATCATTTGCTTTGGTTGTCAAAACCTCCATTGCTAGGTGATCCAGCTAAACTCCGCATGGTTAATTCAAAAGATTCCTTGGATCAGCGAAACTAACGAAATGCTTCCTGCAATTTTATCATGTCCGGCCATGGAGACAAACTAGCATGGGCGCGGCCCCGTCAAGTGGTTGATCATAGGATCCCCAAAGCGCGTGCTTGGAGCTTTGCCGTGGTCCAAATTGCTAGAGTGGAAGCCATCAGAAACAACCAAGAAAAGGAGGAGGACAAATCTAGCTAGCTACCTCGATTGTCAAACCCTTTGTTCATATTGTAATAGCCCAGCCTTGGCCTTGTGGGCCGGCCCGAAGAGGCCAGGCCCAAGCTCGGGCATGCCCTGTTGCACACAAAGGAGGAGAAGACTTCCAATCAGAGTCTTCTTCCTCCTCCAATATTACCGGACTCTGGGAGTCCTGAGGCAATCCCAACACCGGCTAGAACTCCGGGATTCAATCTATTTAAGGCTCCTTTTCTCTCTTTGAGATATCTATTTGATTCATCGTCAAAAAGGGCCGCCAAAATCTTGTCGGATCGAGGCGAGTGACGCTTGCCTTCCTCTCCTTCTTTTTCTAGATTTATAGCTGTCTTTGCTTGAATTTGAGCCAGCTAATAATCACTAGGATTTAATTAGAAACAGGGGTGCCTTGTTTCAGCATCTCTTCCCTCCGTGTTCACTGGCATCAGCTGCCGAAAAAAGGGCGAGCCTTGCCGCCCCTGAGGACCTTGAGATCATGTGGTGGTGGGTTAAAAAATATCCATGATCAGGCCAAGTTTGATTAGTTCTTTGATGATATTCTTCCTCCTTTTTTTCCTTCTTCTCATCGGCCAACCGCCGTCGCCGATGGTGCCACGGCTAAAGGTCGCTATCGCCGAAACTCGACCACCTTGGGTTGCCACCCCCTAATCCAAGAAGAAGAGGGTAAGATCGGGCTCTCCCCTATTTTGGAGAAGAAGAAGAGAGCCCTCTCTCTTTTTTCTCTCTCCTCTCTCTCTCTTGGTTTATCTTTCTTTGTTTTTCTCTCTTTGCATGATTCTCTGGACCCAATAGAAGAGTCCCAAATATTCTCATTGTAGACTCGGATTGACCTACTAGAGAGTTCTGGACTAGTGTCACTGCGACCACCCATCATGCTAGCCTTATCCTGACCATTGCCAAGTTTCGTTGGGCTCTATCATCATGAATCTCTATTGCGTTACTTGTACTATAAGCTGATTCTTGTTTCATGAGTTGACTAGCTTGATTGACCAGAGCGGACCGACCTGGATCGTTGGATGCTGCTACCTAGTTGACCCTGTCTGTCCTGCACCCCTACTGCTGTCAGTTACCATTAGATCTATAATTGATAACCCGTGATCTATTTCATTGATTGGATATATATATTTCTTGATCAGATAGATTAAGTTACGCTGTAGTGATTGATTCAAATAATTAAGCGTTGTTATCTAGTTGGCCTTGTATATCTTCATATATAAGTCTATTTTCACAGTGAGCCCTAATTTTGTATAGGGTTATAGTCATCTGGATAGGAACAAAGCCCAACAAAATTTTATACCCTAGTTTCTCTCTCTTTCTGGTTCTTTCTGTTGGTATTTTCTCTCTCTAGCTTGATCCAAAGAAATTTTAGTTAAAGGGGCTCAAAGGGTAGTCCTAGATTGCTACATAATGGTAAACCCTTGAGTGGACCAGTAAAGGGTTCTGGGTTGTCAGATATCTCAAATAATTTTTTATGTTGATTTGGTTCTATAGAAGAACAATTTTCTGGACAAAAGAACATTGAGCAGGATTCTGCGCACCCCCGGTTCGTAGACCACGGTGTGGGTAGATGATTAGTATATCTGGGCTATCAGCAAAGAGGTAAAAATTCTTATACACTAACCTGCATAATATAGATATTTTTGTATCTATATATATATGGTATGTTAAGGATCTAGATAAGTAAGAAGCAAGAATAGTTTTATGATGGTTTCTGTATTAAATCATATTTTGATCATATATGCTTATAATTGATAGTATGATGGATGCATATATATACATAACTTACACTTGCATAATCAGACTAATGGATGTGTTGCTTTGGACTAACCATGTTATATTGATTGTCCCATCAGGTAGAAAAATGTGACCGTGATTATTCTAAAGCTAGAAATAAAAAGAAACTAATGTGTGAATGTGAACTAAATTGAATAAATAAGAACTTGGAGCTTATCTCGTTACTATGGTAGACTCCATCACAGGCCAAAAATGTGATACTTTGATAGGCCCATCACAGGCTGGAAATGTGAAATTATAGCAACCCCCATCATAGGTTGGAAATGCGAAACTATAGCAAGCCCCGTCATATGTTGGATATGTGATATCTTGGCAGACCCCTTCATAGGGTAGGAAATGGAACTGAAATTTGGTCCAAAGTTGGAAAGATAATTGATCCGGATCAAGTTAAAAAGGAATAGAATGAAAAGCATTGAAAATACTAATAAAAATTTATGAGATATCATCCGATATATCACTCTTGAGTAGCTAGATTTCTATTAATTTTTTATATACATATTTATATTGATTATTCGAGCATTATTTGTAGTCGGTTTGTAATTTCATAATATGTTAAATAATTTTTTATGGTTTTCAAACTTAAATTATTATTGTATTGGTGTGGATGTGCAAGGATTCTTACTAGGTTGTAAAGCTCACAACTTTTTATTCTTTCTCTTTTTCAGAGTTGCATGTTGCATAATACATAGCTATAGTTGAGATCACAGGTGAAGGGGATGATTAGATAAAGCATCACTAGTACTAGTTGGATGATCAAATTTTGTAATTGGATCAACTTTATTGTTTGGTATAAATTGAGATCATTATTGATTACGAATATTGAGGTTGTAATATATTTTTAGGCCTCGCATATTTTCTAGGGTTCTGCCCTAAGAAGTGTGCAATCATGTCGCATGCCGGACCTAGGTGCTGGGTTCGTGACGTGACACATATCCCTATCATTCTTTTCCTTTAGATTATCAGATATAATTGAAAGCACTATTATTCTCTCTTTTTGCTTGTCAAAAAAAAGAAATTTGAAGCTGCACAGCAACTGATTCTATTCTCACCTTTGCACCTATGCACCTATGCACGGGCTCTGAGGGAGGACCTCTACAACTGGGACTTGGCATTTTGTAGGTACATGTACATGCATCATAGGGTTTACTATATATGTGGATGCTTCGATATCTTATGCGTAAATGCGAACTTGGGGCATCAAATTTCCAAATACATAGGGAGGGGCGGAGTAATTAGTGGACATGATATTCTGTATTATCTAGAATCATCTTTGGGGTCTGGCCTTTATCAATATCCTTTCACCTCAAACCCCTAAATTAGCATTGCAAGTAAATAGCTATTTGCTAGGAGAATTGAATGATGGTGTTCTAATTAATTAGGATATCGAAGCATCCCCTTCCGCGTATCATGGTTACAGATTGGACAGTGTTGTGAATGGAAGGAAAAGCTTGCACTTCTCTCAAAGAAACAAATAATTTATGGTTGCATTTCGCATGTCAAATATTAGTGCCATCTTGTTCCTTAAGAAGGGACAAATTATCACCATCATGTAAGGGACAATCAGGGACCCATTAGGTGCCTGTTGTGGTGGTAATGTATTTAGTTGAATCTGTCAAAATTGACGGTTTTAATATCAGGGTGCTATATTTTTACAAGATAATCATTAAAACCTAATGAATAAATCTACGCATATTTTAAGATGCATATATCATGACTACAAAATAATTTTTTTAATTTATATACCCTATCATATATTTTATCGCGCTAGGTGATTAAAAATATTCTTTTTTGTATTGACTTGATCGATGCATAGATCAAAGAGCACAAATATACATGAATTTTGATTTGCAGATCATGATCAATAATTTTGGTTTTCAATTTAGACGGCGTTATTATTGATTTTGAAGATGAGAGAACAAATATGTTACCCTGCGTCTCTATGAGTGCACGTATATAGAGACCACAAATATAGGTATCGTTGTATGTATATATGGATGTATTGACAAAAGCAAGAGGGTTACTCCCAACTCAGCGCGGTTCAGATTTAGGCACCATCCAAACAATATATGTGTTTATGCATGTGTCTGTGTATGGAATCAATAACAAATATTTTATAGTCGATAATCTGAGTAAAAAGGAACAGGACTGGAGGACATCATCATGCATGTTTTAGGACAAAGGATAGATTCTTCAGTCATCATCTCTACTGTTTGATGTGTGGTCACGAGATCTCGGCAGATGCACTTCGTCATCATAAAAATGAAAGCTCGCCTACCAAGTTGATATCTCTCTGGGCCATTTTGGAAGAGAATGATTGCAAAACGAACCAAGAATCCTCTGGATATGATTGAATGGTGATAGAAAGATGCAGAGAGAGATAGAGACTGAGAATTTTTGCTGCTTTAGGCTCTTGATGTGGTCTAGACGCGTGGGGCGAAATTCTTAAAAGTAAAGCAAGAAAGCACCGAAGGCAATAAATAGCAAATAGCTCCAGAGAAGAACTGAAAAGATTTAGTGCCTGAGAATATATAGAGGTAGAATCCAAGTTAGGTACCAATCGGATCTCAAATCTTTTATCATGAAACAGCGACTGTTCCTTTTGATTGTCAAATGGATTTAAAAGCACTATTAATTTCCTCTCTTTTCTTTTCTTTTCTTTTTTTTCACTTGTCTCGTAATATGAAGATGTACAGGATTTGACTCCAGTTACGCATGAGCCTCTATTAACTTACGTGATCCGACAAGCTCATTATTTAAGTAACAGGACTCCATGTACGACCATGACTATATGCTTGTAGATATATAATATGATAATTATAGCAAAAGAAAATGAGACTTAATCGTGCTTGTTGCAACCAAACGCCATTTCTGCCATCTCAACAGAGATGTGTTGCCAATTAAGGGGTAGACAAATAACAATTTAACCAGCCCTGTGGTTAATTGGTTAGGTGATAATTATCGGCGCTCAACACTAGCCATCCCCAATTAGCTATCCAGAAACCTAAAGTTATCCAGCCAATCAACCACACACCATACAAAAGATATGATAACCTTATTCAAGATGGATGGCCAGTTTAAAGCTAATTCAACGCCCCTATTTTCTTCATCACTTGTACCCTGGATGGTATTTATTACCATCCCCTCAACAAAACAAAGAATAACTTTATTCGCTGATTAGCTCATTGAACGATGAATATGAGCGAGTAAAAAGGTTATCCAGGGATAGTTAATTATTCGGCATCGAGACACAACCTTATGATTCTAATAAAATATGTATGCATATACATGCATAATATGTATATAAGTATTTAATCGTTGGTAATCAAAGCATTAATATACAATAGACCTATAACAGCACAAATTAAACACTTGATTCCTATTTGAGCCCAAAAATAGCTGCTGAAGCAATTCATAGAGTTTGAGATCTTGAAAAAAGGCTATAAGAATGCAGCTCATAAACCTTCCCACTTCTTCTTCCACTTCTTTCTCTCTTTTTTTTCTTTCTTTCTTTTTTCTTTTTTTCTTTTTTTTCTTTTTTTTTTTACAACGGCGGCTCACACACAACGAATATGAATGCAGCCAACAAGATCGAAAAAGAAATACTACACAAGGGCTCAGACAATGACACATGGTTCACCTAGATAAAAGTGGTGAGCTGCAAAGGAGGCAACCCAGTTTGTACCACCATTTGCCTCCCTATGTATATGGGTGGCCTGATGGAAGCTGCACCCCTCGAATAGTCAGTGGATGTCGTGGAGCAGCGATCTGCCCCAGTAGCGCATCCTCGACTCTGAATCCACTCGATCACTGTGGCCGAGTACCTCTCGAGGAGGATGCGATCCCAGCACCAGCTTTGCATAGTTAATGCAACCCAACACACGATGCCTCAGTAGTGCTGAAAATCTACGCCGCATGCAGTAGAGCCCTGTCCACCACCACCCTCGGATAAGAGCTGCCATTCTTGAAGATCCGAGCATTCTTATCCAGCCAACAATGGCAGACCAAGTAGGCAGGCACGTGTCCTCCTCTCCTCAAGCCCGAACCCCCGCACGGAGGCCTTCAAGAAGCACAAGTAGTCCTCAATGGACGTCCACCCCTACTGCAGATCGGGGTGAGCCATGGCATACTCCCAAATTTGACTAGCTTGCAGACACTCAATGAAAACATTGTAGATAGACTCCTCCAGCTCCGAACAAACCGCACAGACTAAAGAGATCCTCACTTTCTGCCGCACCAGTACGCCTCTAATAAGCAAATACCCCCAAGCCACCTTCTAGAGAAACATGGCTACACAGAGATGGATATGCGCGTCCTCCAAATCCATCCTTTATTAATCTGCCAAGCCAGAAATCTCTCGACCATTCCAGATAAGTCCCAGGCTGGCACGACAGACCTCTCGATCATACTTCAGACTCTCCTATCTACTCTCCCTGCAAGGATCGACAAAGGCAAGACCCGCTCAGCAATCTGCTCTCCAAACATCCGCCTGACAAGGGCCTCGTCCCACCTCCGCTCCTCTGGAGCGAACAAATCACAAACTCTGCATCCCACCTTCCCACTTCTTTAGTAACACAGATAAATTGAACGAAATCTTACCATAGATGATAACATACATGAGAAGCAGTCTTGAATACAGAAATCCACTTTTCCAGTCCCACAAAAACCCCCTTTCATATGTATATACAATCCTCATCGGGAGCATGCCAGGGATAGGACCTCCTCAAGTTATAAGATCTTGCCACTCCTAAAATAGCAACCTCTAAATAAGGCGGGCTCCAGTTAGGACCTTCTCTCCCTTGGGAATTGAACCTGCAACCTGAATATAATATATCTTGCATACCCCAGGCAGACGGTCCTACAGTCCCCTCTGCAATAGGCTCAAACTTACAGTGGCTCCACAATTCTCCACATAGTCAGCACTCAGTAGCCATTTGGGCTTGCCCTGAACACACATGGAAAATCAATCATGATCCTGTCTTACACTTCGCAATGTCAACATTTTTCAACATAGTTACTTGAATTCATAGTTGGATCCTAATTGATAAAAAGCTCAGTTACTCTTAACTACACCAACCATTATTTGAATACGATTGAAAGATAACGGTATTATAACCACAATGTTGGTGGAACCTTTTGGTCATCCCTAAAGAATCCATCCACACACTCGCTGCTCCTCTAGCAGCAGCAACATAAATACCAACAGACTATAGCAACTAGAAAGCAAATTGCAGCCCTACCTGAGCAATTTTCTTGACATGTTGCTTCTAAGAGCAAAGGTTTCCTGCAAATAGATAGATCAAATATAGCAAACTATAGATGAAAGTACATGCAAACTAACACCACAGGAAAAAACCTTTCTGATTTACTACAAGCAAAGGAAAGAACAGAACTTAACGTGGCCATTGATTATTCGACAATGCATCAAAAGGCATAAAATAATCCAAAGGTCACGTAGATGACCATTACACCATGCAAGCAAAACAGCCAACAGGAAATGCCTTCAGATTCACAGGCAAGAATATTGGTCAAACAGAATGACCTAAAGCTCTCTGAAGATTCACGGTATGACAGAAACCAACCATCTCACCAAATATTTTTATTTCCAGGAGTCCTATCCCTAGTGATGTTCATCATCACTGTGTGCTTCTGGGTCCCCTCCCTCACCAATCACCTCCAACTGCAAAATGATATGAAATTAATCAGGAACTCTTACTCCTAGACATAAAAGCAGCCAAAAATATAGAATATTTCTATATAATCCTGTTTGGTGGTACACTAGGAATTTTACAAGCCATCTCAATTACCACAAAATATTGGGAGCACACAGGGCACTCGTGTGGTTTGTCTTTCTCCAGCCAGAACCAGACAACATCATGCTCATCCTCTGCAAACACATCAAGAATTTGAACTAACATCAAACGCGGTCAACTGGTGGCATCTTATTTTAGAACTTTCCTTCCTTTCAGTTTCCTTTTCATATAACAGAAATTGAAAGATAAACATTCTTTTCCTCATACTTCTTTTCTTGGAGAAATTGAAAGATGATGAGCCAGGGTCAATCAAAATACAACAGATGTCAAAGAACTAGCTTGTCATAAGTGTGACAAAAGTAACTTACCACCTTCACCACCAGGGCAGCCAACTATTCTCTTGTTATAGTAGGACTTAACGACAGCAGGTGTTTCCTACAAGCAAGCCAAATAAAATTTTATGGCACAGTTCAATACTCAATGTTTTAATAACAAGTTAATACTGTGGACCAGCATAAACATTGTTATATTCACAATCAATATCCAGGAAAAGCTAATTTAATTTTAAAAACAAAGGGAAAATTTTCATTATACTCGAGGAAAGGAAAATTTCTAAACTATTGATGAGGAAGATCTGAGGAACGAAAAAATTAAAGGATACAGGTTGAATGTTGGCTGTATGCAATAAAGAGACAGATTATAAAATATATGGATTATGTTTTCAGTATGACACCATTTTCCTCATAAACCATGCCACAAATTGAACCAGTAGCATGGTAACAGAATGCGCAATGGCTGCCATGAGCATCACCGATCAGGGATACATGACTATGAAACCTGGTAACACCAATGGAGTGGCAAAGTTCCTGAACCAAAGATCTTGGGTGGACAAAGGATCTTCCACACAAAATTGAATAACTAGACCAAACCCATTAAGGGCACAAACATATTCAGGGATTAATTTGCTTTGTGCATCAATTTTAATGATGTGATATATTACATTCTACTAAAAGGAAAATGTGAAAAAGGTAAAAAAGAAAAAGTAAAAGCACACAGAACAAGTTGCAACAATGCCACATACACAAGCTGCATGACATGAATATCTGAAGGCAGACCTGAACATTAAGAAAATATAGTAACGAATGTGCATGAACCATCAATTTTTACTATCCTTCCACAATGCTCTCAGAAAAGAAAAGCCTCCAAAGAGATGAAACAAGCTAAAACAATCCCACTACATCCCACAAAGCATCAGTCTCTAGCATAAAGTCATAACTATTCTTTTCAAAACAAGAAATTTTGCCAAGGAGTTATATATATGGAGAATAAGGCAGAAAGTTTTGTTTGGACCAAATGACGGCTTTTCATTTACTACCACAAAGTTGGACCAACATGAACCAGTAATGAGGATATCATACTTATAATATATCAAAAAAATGATGTAAATATGAAAAAGCTAATTAAACAATATGCAAGACATAAAGTATTAAACAGTTGACACTAAGACCACTTAGATTTCCATAGATAGTTGATAGTTTTGGCAATGTTTAACAGGGATGATCTTTGGAAATGAATATATATTCTCCATACTGAATACTGTTCTACTCCTCTATGATGAAAGTCAGGTGTTTTGTCCAGAATCATGTGTTTCGTCCAGAATCATGTGTTTCAACCAAGGACATACCAGTTCTGTCCACAACATATCAAAACAAGATAAAAATGTACAAATAACAATTTGGTGTAATGTTTTGGTTAGATATGCCACAACTACCATTTCAGGTGTTACATTTTTTTTGCCTCAAAAAAAGTTGTAAAACATCGGAAACTAATGCAACTTCCACATGCCTCTCAACCAGAAGCATTTTTGTTGTCTAAAATCCAAATAAGATATGATAAGCATAGTACATATACACCCAAAATGGTTCCAATAGAAACTGGAAAATGCTTCTCATGATGCCAATGCAAAAAAGTTTACAAATATATACAATACGTATTTTTAGGAGACTAAAACCTGAGCATCCTACTTTCAACCATCAACATAACCAAAAGCCTCAGACCATGTATTTGTTGTTATCCTAGCAAATCCTTTATCACCACTATCATGATTAAAGTTGCATCATATACTAAGGCAAGCTTTTTCAATTTTAAGTCACAATATCTTGGAGGTTACAATCAACTCACCTCTTCTTTTACTCTGCAACAGATAGCAAGTTCATAATTTCACCTGGCACACCTAGTAACTTCAATGAACAAAGGAAGCCTAGGACCGCCAAAATCGGGTGGAGCCCTAGGGCTTTTCTATAAATAGAGATGCCTTCTTCTCTAGTACCCCACCGTCGAGATTCCCTCCAAATCACCGTCAATTGCAAGTTCTTTGGTCGAGATTTCCTTGGATTCTTGTTGGAAGACCTCACCGAGCCCCCATCATATCTCATCAGAATCGAGGTAATAACCCCTAATCTTTCTCCTCCTCCCTGTTTCGGTTCCATGGTTGTCATCATCACCTTGAATAGCACCAGCAAGTCGTCGGATTTGGTTGAACAAGACCACCCTTGCTTTGCGATTCTTCTCCTCTATTCCGGCTATAATCTCTTCTATTCCGCCAACCCTGTTGTGGGTTAAGGCTAAGGTTCTTGCCAAAGCTCTAATCGAGCTCTCAACCACCTCTTATTTTAGGCCAACCTATCATCAATTTTCTTCACCCTTTCGCCGTCGCTATCTTCGTCGAAGGCTGAACCTCGAGCGGAAGCTTGCGGCTGCCGCTAACAGCCCGAGCTTCCTCCATCTAGATCCAGCCCAAGCCGCCCTTTCCTATTTGATATGTTTTTCTTTCTCACTCTTGCTCTCTCTTCATCACTCTTTCTCTCTCTACATACTTTAAAGGACCAATGAAGTGTCCAAACACCTTTGTGAATCCCGATCAATCCTAAGCGAGGTCTCGAACCAGCATTGTGCGACCATCTACCATGTCATGTAATTTTCCACCATCGACCGTGGTTGTTTATGATTATTTTGTTGATGAGACTTGGCTTTGTAGGTGAGCGATCATTTGGGCAAGAAGATGCTGAGAATGATGTTCTATGCCTTAGTTCTTAGATCAAGAAGTGTGGTACGCATTGTGGTTTGAGTCTATCACACGTAGAGATCAGAATCCCTGAACATTGATCGTCTATATATATGTTATTTTCGTGCATCAATGATTTTGGCTTCGCTTGGAATATGATCGCAGCTCATTGCATGATTATATGTTGGGGATGTATGGTTCTTTATGTATCAATGTAGCATATGTTGCTGATTTTGGGTTGCATGGATTTTGATACTCGTGTGCATCGAATTTCATAAAGAATATAGCTTTATTTACTTAACAAGTATAAAAAATAAATTGTATAATCGAACGATTGTGGTGCTCTAAACTAGCCATGTAGTTCATGCTCCGTCATGGACTGAAAATGTGGTACTTGTTGATGCCCCACCACAGATTGAAAATATGGTACTGTTGATGCCCTACCATAAATCATAAATGTGGTACTATTGATACCCTATCAAAAACAATAACGCCACGGGCTAGAAACGTGGCACCATTGATGCCACACCATGGGCAGAAAATATGGTCATGGTTAGTCCAAAGTCCAAATGCTAAAACATTATTTGATCAGAATTATGCAAAACAAAAACAAAGATAATTAATGGGTGTCATTATTGCATGGAAAGGTATTTTGATGCTATATGATATATTGCTGATCTAGCATACTTATGTTATTATATTGGATAGTTGGTGTCAAGAGTTTTATAGCATTATACTTTAATTATTTGTCATTTTCAAAATTATATTACTATTATGCTGGTATGGGTGTGTGGAAATTCTTACTAGACTGTAAAGCTTGCACCACTCCTTCACTTCTCTCTTCAGATTTGCGGAATGCTTATTGCTTGGTTGCATTTTGGGATTATTGGTGAAAGAATGAATAGTTAGAGCATCATTGACACCGATCAAATAGCTGAATTGGTAACTAAATAATTTGTTACTTATTAATGATAGAACTATTTTATTGTTAATTAAGATCATTATTATCCAATTATGAAGACGTTGTATTGAATTTATAAGCCTTGCATATTCTTTTGGGCCTTGCACTAGGAGATGCACAGCCATGTCATGTGATCAACCCTGATGATGGGTTCAAGGCATGACAAAAGTGGTAATCAAAGCTTATATTTATGATCACTAGGAATTGAGACAGAAATGATCCATAGGATTTCTATAGAGGGGATGGTGAATTTGTCTCCGGTTATAATCTATGGGGTGTGGTTTAACAAATTTTGGGTCATATTGATTTAAGTATAGAGTAGTATTTTGATCGAAAATTATGTATCTAACTTAGAGAATTTTGGTGGGTTTAGATCAGAGTTGCGCAATGGAAGTGTGAAGGGTTGAGTCATTGTGAAGCTAATCGAAAAACATCAACTTTGATTCAGAGCGTGTTATGATGGAGAGGTTTCAATTCAAATCATAGACAAAAGGAAGGCTACTTAAGAGCTCGAGGATGAGATAAGGATTTAGCATCTTCAACTCTTTGAAGCCTCAAGTACATGAATTTCGAGGACGAAATTACTTTAAGGGGGGAGAATGTGAGAACCCAATTTTGAACTTGGTTGGGCCAACTGAGAAAGGGCACGTACTGACCCTCGTGCATGCCTCGCACGTGAGGCAAGGGCGCATGCCTTACACGAGGATGCATGCCTTACACGTGAGGCGGTGGATGCAGACTCCCGATGGAAGTCTGTATCCTCTTTTGACTCTATCGAGGGAAGGAAGCCCAGGGCCGCCACAATTAGGCGGAGCCCTAGGGCTTTTCTATAAATAGAGATGCCTTCTTTAGTACCCCACCATCAAGATTCCCTCCAAATCATCATCGATCGCAAATTCTTTGAAAGAAATTTCCTTGGAAGACCTTACGGAGCCCCCCATCATACCTCATCGGAATCGAGGTAACGACCCCTAATCTTTCTCCTCCTTTTTCCAATCCTATGGCTGTCGTCGTCGCCTTGAGTAGCATTGGTGAGTCATCGAATTTGGTTGAACAAGATTGCCCCGAATTGTGATTCTTCTCCCTTATTCTGGCTATAACCTCTTCTATTTCACCAGCTACGTCGTGAATTGAGGCTAAGGTTCTTGCCAGAGCTTTATTCGAGCTCTCAGCCACCCCTATGATCATTGAAAGAGACCCATCACTGGCCAACGAGCCAAGCAACTTTCGTTCCCTATTTTAGGCCGAACTATCATCAGTTTTCTTCACCTTTTCGCCATCACCTGCCACCATGGTCGTTGATACCATCAGTCTCCGTTGGAGGCCGAACCTCAAGCAGACGCTTGGCACTGCCACTGACCACTTGGGCTTCCCCCATCTAGATCAAGCCGAAGCTACCCTCCCCTATTTGATCTGCTCTTCTTCTTTCTCTCTCTTGCTCTCTCTCCTCCCTCTCTCTTCATCACTCTCTCTCTACATACTTTAGGGGATCAATGGTAGGTCTCGACACCTATGTGAATTCCGGTCGATCCTAACGGGGTCCTAGACTGGCATTGTGTGACCATCTACCATGTCCTGGACAAGAAGACACTAAGTAGGGTACTCTACATCTTAGTTCTCGGATCAAGTGGGTCAGCACGCATTGTGTTTGTGTCTGTCATTGGTAGTGGCATGAATCCTTGGACATTGATCACCTATATATATATATATATATATATATATATATATATATATATATATATATATATATACCATTTTTGTGCATCAATGATTTTGGCTTAGCTTGGAATATGATAACCACTCATTGCATGACTATCTGTTGAGGATGTATGGTTCTTTATGTATATATGTAGCATATGTTGCTGATTTGGGTTGCATGAATTTTGATACTCGTGCACATCGAATTTTGCAAAGAATATAGCTTTATTTACTTCATAAGTATAAAAAATAAATTGTATAATTGGACAGTTGGTTGTAGCGCTCCAAACTAGCCATGTTGCTAATGCCCCACCATCCCCAAACGTGGTGCTTGTTGATGCCCCGCTATAGGCCGAAAATGTGGTACTATTGATGCCCCACCACAGGTTAGAAACGTGGTACCTGTTGATATCCTGCCACGAGCTAGAAACGTAGTACTATCGATGCCTTGTCACAGGCCAGAAATATGGTATTGCTGATCCCCCACCACGGGCCAAAAACAATGATAATTAATTGGGATCATTGTTGCATTGAAAGGTATTTTGATGCTATGTGATGTATTCATGAGCTCATATAATTATAGTTGGTATCAACAGTTCTATAATTTCATATTTATATTAGCTTTGATTATTTTCTATTTTCAAATTTATATTAGTATAATGCTAGTGTGGATGTGTGGAGATATTTATTGGGTTGTAAAGTTCACACCGCTCCTTCACTTCTCTTTTCAGAGTTGTAGGATGATGCTTATTGCTTGGCTACGATTTGGGATCATTAGTGAGAGAATGAATAGTTAGAGCATCACTAATACCAGTCAAATAGCTAAATTGGTAACTAGATAATTTTGTTACTTGTTAATGATGGAAATTTTTTGTTGTGAATTGAGATCCTTATTATCTAGATATGAAAAGGTCATATTAAATTTATAGGCCTTGCATATTCTCTCAAGGGTTTCCCTATGGAATGTGCTGTCGTATCATGTGACCAACCCGGGTGATGGGTTTGGAGAGTGATAGGAACCATGCCAGTAACCAATTGATCCAGTTTGGCACGCCCCGAAATCGGCCAACTTGGCATGGTTCAGCAAATGATGGATGGAACACTATTGGCATTTCACCTAATATTATATCCTACAAATTGAAGAAATCATGGATTTTTACTTTCAAATACATCTTATAGTTCCTATTTTAAACTCAATTTATCCCTTATCGATCAACTATATACGATCAACAAAGATGATCTAGATCGACATAATGGTAGACCATTAGTTTACAACACCTTGTCATAGGCTCACTACATCTAGAAAATCAACTATCACACCCCTACTACTTTGTCTCAATACCTTTGTATAAGTGCCTAATACATTTTTGTGATTCACGTTGAGGAAAGCATCCAATTAAGCACCTCATTTGATTATATCTAATATCTAATAGACTTCTGAAATTTTGTTAATTGAGAAAATGAATTTACAATTTAGTGTAACCAAGGCTGCATCAACCATGAATTCTTGTGCAAAATATATACTTATGACATATAAGTACTCACATGTCTATGGCTTATATGTCAAAATTTTTTACACTTTTAAAATCCCATCCATTTTATCCATGATAGCTTTCAGTCATCTTAACTGACCTGGAAGTGTTATATTTCTGACCCTATACGTTACACAAATTTAAACTATATAATTTGCAGATCTCATAAAATTTCTTGGAAAGAAAATAAAACAGAATGATACCTCATTAATTTCTACTCGTGACCAGTGGAATGTGTACCTAAAATGTATATTTTAATTATGATACCAAATGAAAAAGAGGGGCAGCTTCAGTTTTGTCCTCTAATATTTGTCCTAAGTTTTGCATACAAGGAGCTTACATAAGCTCAACATGCTAACAAAAACTAGCATGGCCAGAATTCACAGGCAGGTGCCCTCTTGACAAGGTGGATGCTTCCACCACATTATTATGAAGAATAGTAAAATATTGTTATGAAGAATACTAGACTTGAGAATAATGTAGAATGTCTGGTATCCCATTTCTTTCTAAGTTCACCTAACCTGTAACTACTTTTTTCCCAACCCTACAGTAGATATCATTGACCCATCCTGCACATGTTGTTCATGTATTGGGCATCCAAAGCTTTTGAAGACATCAGCAGAGTTTTACATTAGGGTGTTAAAAAGAAGGGGGCAAAACAAATTAATAGTCCAGGGAAAGAAATGAGAGTTGATGATTCAATCCTTCTAACTGTGAAGTTGCTGAATGCCAAGTTGACCGTATAGCAGTATGAAAATTCTCTTCAGGTTAACTCAGCAGATGGTATGATCTTTATTTTGCAGCCCTAGCAAATACATGAAAATAAAGATATACACAAGCATCATAGACCTACGAACAATCATTGTATTACAATCTATGTAGTTATAGCGATAAGGACGAACATAACAAGATGGTACCCATTAATCTAATGCACATTAACAAATGATATACCACAAGTATTCGCTTCCATTCTACCAAGTACTAAGAAACCAGCTAAAATATTGCAGCCAACACATATGAGAAGATCGCATTTTAATGCAAAAACACTGAAAGGGTCTAAGCAAGAAGGGAAAAAGACGGAAAAACAACACGTCATCATCCACGAACAAATCAGAACGAAAATTTATCAGGGATCAAGAACATCTTGCAGATTCAAGTTCAAGAATCAGACTAACTTTGGTGCCGAACGGACCGACCGGGGAATCCATGTCAGTAAACCGCTTCGTCCCCTAAAAAAGTCACGCACAAGAGAATCCATCAGATCCTGAATCGACCAACAAAGACGCAAGCAGAGTGCAAGTCGAACGAAACAGGAAAACTCGCCTCCAACTCGCCCTCGAGCTCCTCCCGCTCATGGCCGGTGGCGATCGGCATCACGTCCTCCACTTTCTTCTTCGTCGGGACATTATCTAAAGAAAGAAGACCAAATCGGATGGGTCAGCATGGTTCCACCCTAGCCAAAACAAAAGAGATCGGAGGAGGACCCACCGGATTCCGAGGAGAGGAGAGGAGAGGTCTTCCGGAACGGCGAGGAGGTGACGGAGGCGAGGCCACGGCTCTGTAGGGTATCTTGGGCGGAAAGGCAGAGAAGCTGGGGGCCGGATCGCCGCCATTGGCCAGCGAGGGTTTGGAGGTGGGAAGAGGCCCTCCGCCACATCGTCTCTTGCCGCCGCAGCCGTCAGAGTTCTCAGGTCACCCCCTATGGTCTCTCGCCGAGACTCCTCTCTCTCGCTTGCTTGACCAAGAACTAGGGAATTGGGTCTCCGAGAACCGCCGCCAGTCTCACAGCCAGTGGGGGAGGCGGCCCGGAGGCATTTAAAGGCCAATACGACGCGTGTCGGCTCAGGGCGTTCACGTGCCATCTGAGACTGTGTTATCTCAAGATTCGTGCGGATAGATAGCGGAATTTCCGATGAGGTGATCTGCAGTTTTATTTGATATATATATAAATAAGGATCCATCCCTGAGGGCATGACAGTAGCAGAGATCATTGATAATGGTGAATGATAGTGGAGATTGTTAGTAAAGGTAGGTAGTGATAGAGATCTTAAACAACGGTGGATGGTTATAAAGATTGGACATGGTAGTGAATGATGGCGAATATTAACGACTATGATGAATGAAGGTAGAGAGAACTAACTTGCCATGTCAAACTAATATCTCCTTAACTTACCATGTAGGCACCAACAGCGAACTATGGCCCAAATTAGAAGGTCAGTGGGAGCATTGCAATAATTAAAAAAATATATAGGGTTGACATTATAGCAATTAAAGTTACAGGAATATTTGCAAATCTAGATAAAATACAAAATATCTACTGGACTCTATTTTTTAAAAATAATAAATATTTTCTCTTATCTCATCCAACTTCTCCCGACTCCTTTAAAATTTTGAAAAACAAAAAGCATATATTTTTTCCATAATACATGTATATATATTTCTTATCTTCATATTTCTTAACTTTTCTATTAAATCATTTTTAACATATCTTGCTCAGGATATATTGGTGTTTAGTCCTAAATGAATTACTGCTACAATATTTTCCAGCCTATAGCAGTTGCATGGGCGATCTACTCTAATATTATTTATAATAATTCAGCATATTATCTTAAAAAAATTAAAAAGATTATTTGAGTGCTTAGGATCTATATGAGTAATTCAGAATTATCTAATAAATATTTAACGTATGATACACCTACATGGATCGTCCAAAGATCTAGAGTTAAAATCGGCACTGCGTGTACCGATATCTGTTTGAGTTGGACAAATAGCCAATTATTTACAGATAACTCCTCGCAGATCGAAGGCTGGGGTTGGGTGGGTTTGTGCCGGGTTGGGTGGGTCTGGCCGGCTAGGGTTATCGACTCTTCCCACCATCTGCAAATAGGCGACCCCTCCTCGCTCCTCTCGCTCTCCATCTCACCCCGGCCACTGCCGGAGCACTCGGTGGCCACCGCCTCCGATTCCTAGATCGAAGAAATGAGGGCCTTAGGAAGCTCCTCCACCCTCTCTCCACGGCTTCCCCGCTCTATCCGTCGTATCCCCAGGTCCTTGTACTCCGCCTCGGCCACCCTCCTTCCTTCCATCGAGGAGCCAACAGCGGCCGCGGAGAAACCGATCCCAAATAACGTCGTCCATGCCCATTCTCCTCCGATTCGAAGACTTATCTCCGCATTCGACCCCGAAAGATCGATGTCGACGCAGGAGCGAGTCGTCGAGTTCCTCTTGACCTATCAGCGCAGACCCCGAGAAGCTTTGAAGTACTTCAATTGGGTTCAGAATCAGGGGGGTCCCATGGGCGTGGAGCCCCTCTGCATCTTGCTTCATATCCTCGTGCGGTCCGGATGGCTGTCGAGTGCTCGAGAGTTACTAAAAAGATCGATCTTGGGCGATTCCAGCACCCGCCCCAGCAGCATCGTCGACTGCCTGATTGAAACTTCAAAAAGGTGCGATTTTGATCCTCTCTCCTACTGTTACCTCTTGTCTTGCTATGCACATGTCCATCGAGTCGAAGAGGCGGTGGAAGCTTTCAGTCGGATGGTTGAAAGCAGCATCTTTCCTGACGTAAAAGCGAGAAATGATGTGCTGAGTGCTATGCTAAGGTCGAACTCTTTCTCAAGGGCTCGAGAATTTTACCGAGAGATGCGAGCTAAAGGAATGGACTTCGATTGCAGCACGTGTGATATTATGATGCATGTGTGTTTGAAAGAAGGGAAGCCTGAGGATGCCGAGTTGTACTTCAGGGAAATGGTTGATGGGGGCGTGGAGCCGGATGTGCAAGCTTATGCTACCGTGATTCAGTCGGCGTGCAAGAAACCTGATTCCAAGAGAGCTTGTGAATTGTTCAGCGAGATGAAAGGTTTTGGCTTGGTTCCTTCCGAGTTTATATATACTTTGTTGATTGGAGCTTGTGCAAAGCAGAGAAACATGGGCGAGGCTGTAAGGTTAAAAGAAGAGATGGTCAGTAGTGGGCTGCCGCTGAACTTGGTAGCTGCAACTAGTCTGATGAAAGGATACTGTGCTCAAGGAGATATTAACACTGCATTGGATTTACTCGCAACTGTTCTCGAGCAAGGAATAGTTCCAAACAATGTGACATACTCGGTTCTGATTGAAGGTTGCTATAGATATGGAAATGTGGAGAAAGCCTACGAGCTTTACTGTCAAATGAAACAGCTGGGGATGTTGCCGAGCGTCTTCATTGTTAATTCAGTGATACGGTGCTTCTTGAAGAATAATCAATGGAAAGAGGCATTTGACTTATTTGAAGAAGCAGTTGGCTCTGGTGTACCAAATGTTTTCACATATAACATTCTTATGCATTGGCTCTGTCATGCTGGTAGGCTGAAGGAAGCTTGCAATCTATATGCTAGAATGGAGGATGCAGGAGTGAAGCCTAATGTTGTATCATGCAACAACTTGTTATTTGGCCATTGTGAACAGGGGGATATGGATTCAGCAGCTAATCTGTATAGCCAAATGACTGAAAGGGGCATCAAACCCAATGTCGTCACCTTTGCCACTCTGATGGATGGGTATGTCAAGAAAAAGGACTTTGACCGGGTTTATGATATGCTCAATATAATGCGTGGCTTGGGCATTGCTTGTAATGAATATACATTCAACACTGTTATAAATGGCTTCTGCAAAGCCTGCCGTACATCTGAAGCGAATGACATGCTGCCCAAATTTATGGAGGAGGGTTTTGTTCCTAACTGTATGACCTATAACAGTATCATCAGCGGCTTCATAAGAGAGGGTGCAATGAGCTCCGCAATCTCAACTTATCAGCAAATGCTTAAAAGGGGCATCTCTCCTAATGTTATTACATATACCAATTTCATTGATGGCTATTGTAAAAGCAATTGTACTGATGTTGCTTTGAAGTTGATGAATGAGGTGAGAAGGAAGGGTCTCCAATTGGATATTGCCGCATATAATGCTATTATTGTTGGTTTTTGCAAGGACAATAATATGGCTGATGCACTTAAGCTTTTCGATGAGCTGCTTGAAGCTGGGTTAAAGCCAAATGCAGCTGTATTTAACAGCCTTATCTCTGGCTATATAGATTTGAGTAATATGAAAGCTGCTTTTGAGCTGCACAAGAAAATGCTAGAAGAAGGAATACCTTGTGATACTGCTATTTACACAACCTTAATCGATGGATCACTAAAAGCTGGTAATGTGACAATTGCTTTAGAACTTTACTCTGAGATGTTAGCCAAGGGCCATTTTCCGGATGATGTTGCCTTCACTGCACTGATACATGGTCTTTGCGAGAATGGACACCTTGAAGATGCTTACAAGATTTTGCATGAAATGGATAGGATGGACGTACGTCCTAATGTTCTTATATACAACACACTGATCAACAGATACTTCAGGGAAGGCAATTTGCAAGAGGCCTTTCGATTGCATGATGAAATGCTTGACAGAGGCCTCATGCCTGATGATAAAACTTACGATATTCTCGTGAGTCAGAAGTTTGAAGGAGACGATGCTATTGCTGGAACTTAGATGTCCCTCTGGCATGGCGAGTGGATCTTGTTTGCATAAATTGGCCCATTGAGACAGATCAAATGGAGGAATCTCATAGTATTACTGGTAGCAATTATGCTCTGCCTGCAAAGGTAAGCATTATGGCTATATAAGTTGCTGTAAATTGGTAGCGATGGCTGCATTTAGTCTGAATAATTGTTTTATTTTTTATTATTCTCTTACCTTCCATAAGTCATCATTATTTTATATCATCTTGTGCTCATTTTTTTTTTTCATCTCCTCAAAGCTTTTAAAATTTCACCACACATGCATATTTTCAGTTTTTGATTACTTTCAATTTGAAAAACTGTGTATTCTTTCTCTTATGGACAATGACAATATGTCGATATCTAGAAATCCTAGTTTGATCAACTTTAAGGGATGGATCCGATATGCAAAATTTTTGCTGATAGTGTTGTTGAACCACTGGAAACATCCGGAATTGGATTGTTTCATGACTTTAATCATACAAATGTTGGCATGAGCTAAGAGGGAGGGAGGGAGCGAGCTCTCAAGAAAGAAAGACAAGAAAATTATGATGGATTAAACTCGGATGCTAATACCGTGCACATCATTTGTTGATATATTTGCTCTTTGATATGTGCATGGTTGAAGTAGGTATGGTTCAGTTTTGTGGTAGTTCAATAAGGTATCCAAATTGGACCTGGTTGATACCAGATTCATAGAGGAAAATGTGTTCTAAACAAATATGTTAAGGGAGTATTCACAACTAGCAGAAAACCAATATGTCTTTTGCATATAAAATATGAGAGAACTAACTAATTGCTCAGGTCAGCATGTTTCGCATAAGCTGGCTGTAAAAAGGTTCTGTTAATGTGGATCATAAGCTTTTTGTATTTTGGGGGATATAGCTTGAAACCTACAGTTTGATGCAATTATATGACTATATATTATTCCTAGTGCAGAAAGCAATAAATGTGCATGTGAAAATTGCTCTGAAATTTCAATCTCAGTAATCTAAACAAAGTAGAAAACTGACTTAGCTGCTACTGTGCAGATGCTTGGCTTTGCTACTAATCTCTCAAGTAACTACTTTCAACCCCACTTGAGTTGCACAGGAGAGCACCCGAAAAGCTATCACTGAAGAGGTGGCATCATACATACATTTCAACATGGTCCTACCGAATTTGGTAAGCAACTCTCAGGTTGCATTCATTTCATGCTTCAGCAAAGTTTCTTTCAATGACGTGGTGGTACATAAATTCATTTGTGTACGTGGACAAGCAGCATGGGGTGTGCCGAGTCCATTCTCTGCGGCAAACCATGTAGGCAAGTCCTTCAAATGGAGTGGAGATGGGTGAGAGGCCTGCGCGGCCGATGAAACCAACAGCATGGCGCAGAGATATTGGTTGAACGAACAATGGTGCTTGCGCCTTGGTCTAAATTCTTCTAATAGATATGGAATCTCACTGGGTTGGCATCCGAAACCGTGTCATCGCTTGTGGCTAGCACTTGGATCAATGGATACTTTTTTTCTGGAAACTAGGACTCGATGTCTTCTGTCCTTTGTGTATGCTGTGTGTTTACATAATAATTTTGTGCAAGACTGTTCATCCATCAATAATTGTGATCTTACATCTTTATCCGGATCCGAGTTCTTCATGTCTTTGTATTGGGGTTAACTTTGCCTTTGGTTTATCTCCAAATAGTCTCTATTTTTTTTCTGAAAAAAAAAGTTCATTCTTTTTTATGGTGGAGGGTGGTTGGGGTGATTGGGCGATGATAAAGGTCTAGGCCATAATCCTCGAATGAACGGATTGCATGCATATCCAACCAAATTAAATCGGACAACAATAAGGGAATCTCAAGTTCCACGCCTTCATGTACTACAGTCTGGTCCGATCCGCTTTCTTCTCTTTGTCGTCTCCTTAATCCAACCCGCTTCCACATGGGATCGGAGTCTGACCGAGTCTGCTCTAT
Source organism: Phoenix dactylifera (assembly GCF_009389715.1). Taxonomy (NCBI): domain Eukaryota; kingdom Viridiplantae; phylum Streptophyta; class Magnoliopsida; order Arecales; family Arecaceae; genus Phoenix; species Phoenix dactylifera. The sequence goes on from NW_024067884.1 coordinate 26,456, forward strand.
TGCATCCGCATTACCGCAACCTCCGCAAATCTGAATTAAAAGGCTGCCTCCTGCCAAATTCAAGAATACATCTTCTCCTTTGTTATCTTTCCTTCTCGCTGCTGTTGTTGTTGCTGCTGCTGCTGCAAGAGATGCACCGATCGGCGAGCGCATCAAGGACGTCAGAGGAGTACTATATGAGCATGACGACGGGAGGAGGAGGAGGAGGAGGAGGAGGAGGGGGAGGGGGAGGAGGAGGGAAGGGACTGTCATCGTCTCCCGGCTACCGGTCGAGCCTGGACGTGGACCAACTTCCCACCTACGACCCCCTCTCCGACGCCTCCAAGAAGGCGGCGCTGCGTGCCCGCTTCGCCGAGAACATGGTCCATCTCATCCCCCTCGTCCTCATCTTCTGCGCCATGGTCCTCTGGTTCTTCTCGCACCCCGGTAAAAACCACTCCTATCCCTTCTTGAAGGCCTTCTGATCCTGACGGACCGTAAAATAATTTGATGGCTTTTTCCCATGTGTCCGTCCGTCTTCTACTACTACCGCTCGTTTGTCTGCAGAGATCGATATGGTGAATACAGATGATTCTATTGTTGCTAGAATCAAGAACATGACCATCGATGGCTACAGCAGCTGGAATGGCTCATCGATGACGATAGGGTTGGGGGATTTGGATCCAATCGATGGGATCGGGATGGAAGACAGCGGCAGAGACACCGAGAACAAAGACAATGAGGAATGAGGGGAGTGTTTTGCTGCATACATCATTGCGATGAGGAAATTTGGTAATTCTTTGCGTCTTGGCTCTGCTCTGTCTGTGAATTTTGTTTCTAAAATATGGAAATCTTTCCTTTTTTTTTCTCTCCTATTTTTTTTTATTTTTTTAATAAATAATGTTTGAAGCTTCCAGGTAGGGCATGGTTCTCTTTAATCTTCTTTTTTTCTTGTTTTAAAACCCAGCCTGTCATGAAGAATGGAGGGTGTGGAGTGACAGGTTTCCCCTTTTTATCCTGTTTGGGAGGATGAATTCTGATCCAACTTCTCAAGAAAAAACACACAGAAAAATATCACGCCATGCTTGTAGATATCCATGTAGGGTTGATGCATTCACAATTTTTCAGGTCTCTATTGGTCGAGGTTTGAAATGATGCCTTACTCCATGATCACGCCATGATCAGCTTGCTATTGCTATTGCAACTAAGCTACCTGCATAAATTGCTCGCTGATCACAATGACGTAAGGACTTTGTATTACCATTGGTTAGTGTTGATTCTAATAATACAATCTTTAGACCATACTTCATCATTGTGGCTCTGATCCTTCATCTTATATGGACTTTCAGGTATCTAGATTTTTATAGATGATAATATCATCTTTATTTAATTATCCCTTCTTCTATTAAATTTTTGATAGCATGAATAGTTAGACAACTAAAATTACTATGTAATATCTTTGTAATGTCGTAAGTGCTGGAGCACGGAAGACGAGGAGGAGAAGGAACAATAAAATGGTGGAGAAAGATAAAAGAGAAACAATGGGACCATGTAGAGTAGAGCAAGCCCTGAATTTTATCCCCGTTCAATAGTCATAATCCTAGTTCCTGTGAATCTGGAATGGTTTCACGAATCATCCATATAACTCATAGTTAAATATAATTTAATATCCACGTAAGGGTGTGGATGTAGATAAAGGTATCTTGCAATTCGGATAAATACAAATTAGTCGAAGCCAACCCGATTATAAAAAGCTCGAGTATATGTTTGACCCGTCAACCCAGTGGCTTTTCATGGATTGAATAAATCTTTAAGATCCATGCCAAATTTATAGGAAGCAGTGGCTATGCGATGAGTTAAGGCTTCCTTAATGGTTGATGAAGATGATTACCAAAAAGCTATATTATTAATAATTAAGAGAATAAAAAAATAGAAAAGAAAAGTGAAGAGGATGGGTTTTATATTTTTTTTTCTGTTTACTAAGGTATTATAATGGTCAGGTAAAGCGATAATTATATTTTAGTATACTCTATATATAGTCTAGTTCTTTATGGAGGGGGGATATAAGAGATGTCGACCCCCTCAAACCGAGTTTGCTAGAATCTGATTGGTGTGAGGAGATAGAGGGATGTGGGTTGTCGTGATTGGAGGAAACCAGGAAAGAAAAGGAGAAGTGGCACTCACATGGCCAATATAGCAGGAAAAGAATGTATAAAAAATTTGAGGTGCAGTCTAAGAAGAGTTAAAGTTGAAACCTTGGATATTGTAGGGATGCATTGAATAATGCATAGGGCATAAAAGAATCTTAATTAGATTGAGGGATCATAATTATCGCTAGTGCTTGAAATCAATCTTAGTTACGCATAAAACATAAGATAGATTATGTTCAATTTTGGTGCCAAAATCATAGAAAAATGTCTTTGATGATTGGAAAGTGCTAGCGAACCCACCATAAGAACAAAATCATAATAACATGGGATAAATTAGATAATCCAAAATGACCTAACATAGGCTTTCCTTGTGGAAGAAATGCAAAAATCTATAAATAATGAATTCATGGCAAATGTTGGCATTTTAGCAATTGCCAAACATAAAAAAGTTGGCACCGCAAACCTTTTGAATTGAAAAAAAAAAGACAATTATCAGAGAGCAATATATCTCTACGTGAAAAACAAAACAAAAATAATTGAAAATAAGCTATCTTGCTCAAAAAATGAAAAACCTCTAATGGTAGAATTATGAATATATGTTGCCTAAAATCTTAATTGAGAGTTGTTGCTTAACACTCAACAGCCTTATTTAACTCAACATTCAAGCTTCCATCATAATATTACTCAACTAGAACGGCATGCATACATTACAATTTTATTACATGATCATGGATCATGATGGTATATAATGGTGCATTTATTCTCTCTTCCACTAAGATATTATTAGGCGCGCTGCAAAAACTCTGGTACGATGGAATTAGTCCCCTGAAGCATTGATTTTTAATTTTCTCAACCATTATCTTAATAAGCTTCGGTGATGCTATCATGATTTGTTTTTGTTCCATGCTTCATCATGGTTAATTTGTGTGAGGGCATGCAGTTGATGTAGAGTATTTTTTGTTGGACCAAGTGAATCTGAAATGATTATAAGCAGTCTGTCATTTGGGGGCAAATGCTGAAACACGGTCAGGCCACAGCCACACACACACACAAATCCGAAAAAAAAAAAGGAAAAGAAAACAAAACATGAAAGGAGTCTAGCTTGATGGCTTCTAATGATGAAACCTACTCCACGATGAAGACCTCCAGTCTTAACAGATCGATCAAAGCTGACTTCAACAACTTCAAGTGGTGGGGGGAGCCGATAAGTGCATGGTCTTGGTGGTCTCCCCAGACTTCCCTTGGTTGTTGAGTTAGATTTGATGATCTCCTAGCCCCGGAACTCAGCTCGTCAAACAGGTTGCTGCGGTGAAATAACGTCTGTCTTCAAACACTTTGACTCCAAGCAATCCAAATTGAGTAAACGAGGTGAAAGTAATTGTGGGACTTTGGTTTGGGCTATCAACACCATCATTACTTAATACAAATTTAGGAGATGATTTAGCCGAAATGGCATCACCTCAAACACATTCGCCTGGAGCCAGATTGCTTGTGCCGGGGGCAACGAAGAAAAACTTGATCCACTATTTCCTGTGATAAATCTATAGTCGTAATTGAATCGACCATCTCTTGGGAGAACATAGGAAACAACTTCTGCAAGTTTCAAGATCACATGAGCATCATTTTATTTTCAAAAAAAATAATAGAGCTGTAGATTGGATGGCTTTTCATACAATATGAGCTCCTGGGATAATTTCAGGTGAACCGCTAAGCCGCCCGTGGCATGGAGGCCTCGTCTCTTTCCACCCGCCACATTTTTCTCCTTTTCCGTCTCGATCGCATCACAGCAAACGCCAACCTAGACAAAAAAGCCCAGCTCAAGATGAAAACGGTTATGTCAAAATTATATTAGGGCTGCACATCTTCACCTTATAATGAGCGGAAACAAAAAAAAAATCAACATGCAAGAGCAAAAAAAAATAATAGAGTCTAAACTTTGAAAAAAAATTTAATTAAATATAAATTAACTATAACTGAAAAAAAAAATTCTATGGTGTTATGGATCGGATAGATATTTGTATTGAACTTTTTAATATTTTATTTGTGGATTCTCACGGTTGTATTTTTCTAGATTGATTTAATAAATTTAGTTTCTTTAGAAAAAGAGTTCTAATCACACTGGGAGTCTCCAACAGATTTTGTACTAACTTTTTTTAATATTGTGTTTGTGGATTTTCATGGTTGTATTTACTCTGGACTGATTTAATAAACTTGATTTTTTTTAAAAATAAATAGTTCTAACCATACTAGATCTACTTTGTGGATGATTCTAATAGATATTTGTACTGAATTTTTTAATATTTTATTTATAGATCCTCATGATTGTTTTTATTTTTAATTAGAAAAAGAGTTCAAAAATTTTGATTCAAAAGTTCATATCTATATTTCTTTTAAATAGATATAAATACAAATTGGATACCAAAAAATGGATATAAATCAGATAATTAAACTTTATAACCATATAATCAAAAAATATTACTAAATAGATGGTAAATCAAATTAATAGCATATTAGTTATTTATTTTTTAAAAAATATAAATATTATATGAAATTAAATAAAATTACATATAAAATTGAATATGATAGGATGATTGTTTATGCATATCTTTATCTTTTTTTTTTTAACAGATATGAATGCAAATACAAATATTAATCGGATGCTTATATTATATCAGAATAGATTTGAAAATAAATTGAGATAAATATTATCCAACCACTTTTGCCTTTATCCAACCAGCTTAGATGAAGTGCCCGGAATAACTCATCTCGGCATTTTCAATATTTCCCATCGTATCGTAAACCCTGTATACGAAAAAAAATATGCAATCGTATAAATCGGACGGCTGAGATTGGCGGACGGTCTCCTAGTTGGTACGGGAACTCGGACTTGACCGAGACGCGGATTATCGGATTTGATGGGTTCCTCAATTCCGTTTCATGAGTTCCGCAGCTCCTTTGAAATCCCCAGCTAAAAATTACTACGAGGAGGAAACAGGAGGGAGAGCCGGAGAGGAGGGGGTGAGAGAGAGAGGGAGAGGAGGGGGTGAGAGAAAAGAATTCTTTCCTTCCCCGTTCTTCCATCCGATCGATTTTTTTGAGTTTCTTCGTCACGGTCGTCGTCGAGAGAGGTCGGTGGAGTTCTTCTAAATCTCAATCGAAATTTAGCGTTCCAAATCGATAATAATTTCTAAGATTTTGATTCGACGTTGAATCGAGCGGATGGAAATCGAGATTTCGTCTCCTATTTTCTATTGCGATGCTTCGAGGATCCGCGATTTTTTTTTTACATGTTTTCAATTTTTACTTGTAATTTTATGTATTATTCATATTTTTTCATTCTTTTTTTTTATATGATTATCTTCTAAGTATCGGCGAGTTATAAGATTTTGTGAGAATCTATCTTGGCTAGGGTTTGGACTATTTCGAGGGTCTTGAAGAGTATTAGTGCACATAACTCTTGCGTTCATCTACTGAAATAAATATTTTATGCTGTTAAACTTTGATGATCGATGATGCATTCGATCGTGGGATGACGATTTAACCGATTATTGGTCTGGAGGACTTGTCTGTGTGCGATTAGTGTTTTGATTTTTGTGTTTCCCTCGGTAAGCCTAATATTTTTCCGTGTGCTAATTAGTTTATGCTGAAAGATTTGTGGCTTCTTTCATTGCAGTCTGCTTTAGTTGATGCGTCCGTCTGTATTTTTCTTATTAAGGTTCTGCAGTAGTTGTCAATGCAATTTGACATCATGTTTATAATTCTCTTTCTTCCGTGCATCTCGATAATCCTCAGTTGATGTCTTTTGATCTAATTATAGGGTCATGATCTTGGTTCAGAGTTAGCAAGGAATTCAAAGGTTTTGAATTTTATCACTTCGAATCTCATTTGCGAATTGCCCCCACGAGGATTTAGAAATCTGGGTTTTGACATCATTATGCTCATGAGGTTCAAGAAAGGGAGTAAGGTGGAGGTATTGAAAAAGAGGGAGGTGGCCTCAGGCTCCTGGTGGTGTGCCGAGATCATCTCGGGGAATGGGCATACCTACAGTGTCAGGTACGATCGATATTTGCCGGATATGGATGGGGCTGTCGAAAAAGTATCAAGAAAGGTTATCAGGCCATGTCCTCCTCCTGTTAAGGCGCCGAGGAGCTGGGTTGCTGGTGACATTGTTGAGGTATTTGACAATAACTCGTGGAAGCTTGCAGAAGTGTCAAAGGTTGTTGCTAGGAATTTCTATTTTGTCAGACACCTTGGATCCTTCAGGGAATTCAGAGTCTATATATCAGATCTCAGGGTACGACAATCTTGGCAAGACAACAAATGGGTTGTGATTCAGAAGGTAGCATCATAAAATCCTGTTATTAATATTAGATTTTTTTTTCAAGGGATGAACAGTCATTTTTCAATGATGCTTTAAGAGCATGCTGTTTTTTTTCTCCCCTTTAAAACATCATTAGCTTTACCTTTTTACTAAGTAGGTGCATTTGACTTTCTATGCTTTGTTTTCTTGCCCTTAAAAATGGTTTTGCTTTAATTGTTTCTGATTTCACTTTAGAGTCATCTTGAAAACATTTGTAATTGACTTATTTAATTGATGTTTAAGCTAGCTATCAAGCTTTTTTTTTTTTCTGCCTTTCTTATTCCTTTCTATTATCTAATGGTTCATCACTTGCTTGCAGGACTCTGGAAGATGTAATGATGGGCTTACAAACAGCCAGACAAAAACTGTAAAGTTCAGTCCCCAGTTACCCCAGTCATGCATAGAGTTGGAGAAATACAGGGTAGATGAGCAAATTCATGTCAAAAATAATAATGGATATGCAGAGCCTACTTCAAGAAGCATGAAGAAAAGATCACTCCCGGTTGATACATGCACTGGAACCCGCAGAAAGATGAGAGCAGTCCAGAAAGAAGGAAGGCATCAGCAAATTATTGCAAGGCATTCATCCCAATTACTAGAAAAGGTAGATGCTGTTGCTTCACCATGTAACGTGCTTGGTGAAAAATACATGCATGCTTCCTTAAACCACAGAATTTATGAAATAGGCTCGGACAAGCAAAAACGACTAGCCAATGTTGGCTATCATTTCATAGGAAGTGCAGGGCCTAATGATGCTGAGAGTGTTTCATCCTCTGTTGGTAGTTGTAGTCCTAACAAAAGTCCATATAGGTCTCTCCACTATCCTATTGCAAGCCCACCCCAAGGTCTGGATAATCATTTTGATGATGCTGATTCTTCTTGTGCATTAGGAAGAGATTGTTCTCTTCATGCAAAAAAGGCACTGGAGGAAGAAATTCATCATTTAGAGTTACATGCTTACCGTTCCACCATGTTGGCATTATATGCATCTGGGCCCTTAAGTTGGGAAAGGGAAGCATTGATGACTGACCTCCGCCTTATGCTCCACATATCAAATGACGAACATCTATTAGAGCTAAGGCATCTTGCATCTACCAACACAGATATTCGTCATAGTTCTCAGAACATTATTCTTAGATCATTGTAGGGTTCCTTGTGCTTTAGTTTCTACTACTGCTGCTTTAATTTCTCCATATCACTGTAAAGCAGACATTCATTTGTAGCTACATGGGTATTCAGGTTTTGAGGATGCAACAGTAAATTACTATGGCGAGTTTTTTTGTATGCTACTACTTTTCATAAAGCAATGGAATATCTTAGCATTGAAGATCTCCTGGCCCAATCTGTGTTAGTTTATATAGTTGTTATACTTGTTATATTATCCATACTTATTGTATAGTGGAATGTTGAACAATTTCTAAAGTGATGATCTTCAGCAAATTGTTAGCAACTTATCTAAAGATTATGCTTTTCTTTTTACGTGGATTTTGTTGATGCTATTTAAGTTTATTGCCTAAAGGGGGCATTTGCTTACCTGCTTGCTCTCATCGAGCTTTGTCAAGATGGACAATCAACCAATCATGCACACTTATATAACAGTTGAGTGGGGAATAATTTGTATTCTTAGTGGAGAGGCTGAGGTTTTTCCAATTCAGTTGTGGTTTCTCATACAAGAATTTGGCAGCTTGAAAGAAATGCTTGTTGCCAAGGGCATTTTGAACCCTCATTATGTGAGTACGTGCATAACATTAAATGGTTCATGTTTGGAGTTAAAATCCTAAGGGTTCATGCTCAGGGATTGCAATTATAATTTGTTTTCTTTGTTTACCGCCTCAGTTTTATCAAGTTCACTGCTTTAATTTGAAATTTCTTTAGAACAGGCCTCTTGTCGTGATCCAACGTGCTTCTGTGCTTAGCATTTTGATATTAGTCATAGAATTTGATACTGTAAAAGTATTCCATATTGAGGACATATTTGACATTCCCCATGCACTTTTCAGGGCCAAAGTTGGATGCTTGTATAGCTTGCCACAGGGCCAAGATTGTGATGGGGTTTGTCACCTATTTTACAGTTTGGATGTTATGGCAACAATTTCAGCTGATTTTGACACGTTAAGTCAGCATATGATGTAAAGTTGGTATCTTCTATATCTTTTGTCACTTCCATTTCAGGCTAGCTGCGTGCCTGGGATATATGATCTACAGAGGAAAGTTAAACCAAGATCCATAAATGAACCCCATGATATATAGATCGTCAGTATTTTTATTTGCAAAACCTTCTTCCAAGTTCCAAGCTACCTTATATCTTTAAATTTCATAACTTGCTTGCATTGTGTGCATGTTACAAGCTTCTATAAACTAAGGCAATGGCCAACTGGCTTGTTAGGCTTAAATTTGATCATGGATTGCAGACAATCCTAACAATTGTGGTCTTAAATCCAGACAATCCTAAGATAAGTTTAGAAGCAATGGTTGCAGGTGCTGAACCCATCGAAACATAACTCCGCGAATGAGAGCATATGTATAGAATTGCATCCAAATTTATATGATATCACAAGAAGCATTTTGTTTTACTTATTTCTTGAATTATTGAATATTGGCACAAAGTCTTAGTTTAATCAGAAGAGACGACTAGACGCAATGAAAATCATTCCATTCTTATGTTTGGAAGGTTCAGCATTAAAACACAGACACAATATTGCCTGCCCCTTCAGTGCTTCAGAACCAAGATTCTATCTCCACTCCCCTTTTCCCTTTTTTTGCTCCACTGGTGGTTTGGAATTTTTCTTGTTGGATGGGGTTGTGGGTTGCTACCATGTACCAATCAGTTGGGATTATGTGGAATTGTGGATATTCAAATTTTATTCCGATCACCATCAGTAGACTTTTTGTATGATATAACTTTCAGAAAGCAACAAAATCTCCTAGGCCAAAGGGGACTATCGTACACGCTTTGACAAGATGGACAATTGAATGCAGGCGTTTATCTTTCAGTTCTCTTGCGATTGGGTTGTGAGAGGGCACACATGCGTGCATATACCAGTGCTTGTCTGTCTGAGTATGTTCTCTAGAGAAAGGGTTGCAGCTCATTGTGATGTATAATATGTTCTTTTTCGGATAGAACTTAGCAGGTTTAAAGATGTATGTGGTTAACGAGGGCATCTTGAACTGTCATGTTCGAACATTTGCTTATTGTTCTATGTTTCATGCTGAGGCTTACATTTTCAATTTGTTTTCCCTCTTTTCTTTTGCTAAGTTTTATTGGTCAATTGATTCAGAATCTCTTATGTATAAGCAGCTTCTCTGTGCTCAGCTATTATCAATTGTTCTGATCTATTGATTAATTTTGGAGCGCTTTGATGTCATCTGTAGAATCTGACACTGTTAAGTACTCAATATTGAGGATATATTTAATATTATTCATGCATTTTTCAGGATCAAAGTTGGTTGCTTGTAAAGCTTGCCACAGGGACAGGTTGATGGTAGTGTTTTTCGTCTATTATACACTTCATACATTCTTGCAGCATTTTCATCATATTTTGACAAAAATTAGACAGCATAAGGTGATAAGTGGAGTGTCTTCCATTTCTCTTGTCGCTTCTCTTTCAGACTAGCTGTGGACCTTTGATGTATGAATTACTCCATGAAAATTGATTGCACTGTGCAAAATATAGGTGGTCAAATCCCTTGTTATGAAGATTGTGATTAAAAAAAAAAAAAATTCAAGACATGCTCAGTAGATTTATGCTCACTTTCATAACTTGCTGATTCTGGTTTTTTTGTGTCCATGCCACAAGCACCTATGAACTAAGGCAATTGTTAACTCAAGCATGTTGGTTTTTTGGAATAAATCTGTTCCATTTTTGTGGATGACTTACTCAAATAATATAACATAAACTTAAAAAATTGCACAGATTTACATCTAGAAGAATTCAACAAGAGCTTTCGAAGCAAAGTATGCATGTTTGGAATACTTTACAGGAGAACTCAGAAAATGAGAATTTATAAATGGAAATAGCATGAAAAAATGCATCTGATATTCAAGAAGCATTTCATTTTATATATTACTTGGATTATTTAAACATGTAGTATTTCAAAACTAGAACATCACAAACAATAAAAACCATTTCAAAATTTGTTTGCATACTTTAATACGGGCACAATTCAATCCGCATACATTGGTTCAGGAAGTTGCACTGACTATATTTTTCTTTGCCATTACTGTTCTTTTGTTATACTGTATGTTTAACTTATTTTATTTCAAGGAATTAGGTATGCAGGAATTCTATGAGCAAAATATCTGAAGGAGATGTTCTATTGTAGGAACAATAATAATTAAGGTGTTGTTATAATAGAGTACAGTATTTGGAGGTAGCAACTCAACACACCCAATTCCCAGATATGTTAATTTCGAAGTTATGAAATTAGTCTTCAGTTTGAAAAAATTGAAATGGAAATATGCATGTAGTAGTATATAGTTAATTTTGTTTAAGAGGAAAGGTTGCTTGGAATTAACTGGATGGATTATATTATTAGTGAGTCATTTTGGTGTTGGTTAGAAGCCTTGGAAGGTTTGTGCCTTTGTGCCTTTGTTTTCTCATACATTTTTGTGCTTTTGTAACTCCTTTATTCTTTTGTTAACCCTTACTTTTTTCAGTGTTTTTCTGCTTTGAAGAAATCTGTTAGAAAGAAATTCTGCATTTTACTACATAATCTGAAATTTTGTTAGACAACTTATGGTCGCTGCCCATCATGCACTCTTTTGATGTGCTTGATAGTTAAGTCTTTTTTCCATGTTATGTATGGTGAGTTGGAGAATTTTCTGTTGTATTTCCAGGTCTGGTGAATGTGCATGCATGACTAGCATTCTCACTCCTTCCTCTTGCACCCCTTTTATACATGCAAGATGAATACAGCAGCTTATAAACATCTTAATGAAATATTTGAGCCTTTAGATTCATGTAGCAACTTGAATAAAACCGAATTAGCATGATGCTGCTGACCAGTTAGATTAAACATCTGAATGCACTACATTTGAAAATCTCTACTATGCAAGTTAAACATTGAACAACATGATACGGGGTGAAACAGAACATAGCACTGAAATGCTCTACTGATCAAGAGGTGAAGCAAAAAAGTAAAAGCAACCATTCATCAGCTTCAAGATTTTAACTTGGATCTTGACATTGGGAGTGAATGATAGAATTTCATTCAGCAAAAGAAAATATACAAAATAATACTTTTGAATTATTGATGGATTTTGTATAGTTTTGCATTTAATTGAGTTAATCCAACTTGTATTTGCTTATACTGAAGAGTAGAAACTTTTGATAAACAGTTGGTTGAATACCTACCACATTAATTCTTGTTCTACAAATATCAGAACATGCCAATTTGCTATGTATGCCACTGCATAACCATGATATGCTTATACAGGTTTATATGCAACAATTGAAAATACACAAGCTCTGTATATTGTGCCCAAGGAACTTTATGACATGGTATGGATGATATAGTGGTTATAATTGTTGCCACTGAACTTTACTGGACCTATTCTGGTTTTCTCAGGTGTAGCATCTATGATGCTGAACTTGTTCAGGTGGATGGATCAGCATGCTGTGAAAGATATAGTTTTTAATCTGGTAGATGAAGTTCAATATTTTATGGTTACATAAAGATAATGTTTCATCGTTTGAATCTTTTCATGAAAGTACATGTCTGCAGAGTTTCTTGCTAATCTTGAGGCATGGCATCTTACTCCATCGAGATGCCATGCCTACGAAAAAGTCGAAGCAAGAGACTTAGAGAGCTTTAAATATAAGCAAAATTTTCAGCATACCAGGATCGAGCAAAATATTTTTATTGAGTACAATTGTGACCATCCTGTCATTTCATGCAAAAATCAGATGGCTGTTGTTATGGTTATGATTTTTTTTTTTTGGGTGTAAAAATCTTCAAGCTTGGTACCCTTTTTCAGCGGGAGTTTTTCTCATCTAATTGCTGTCTTCAACAGTTTGAAATGAAGCTTTTAGGATAACAAACCTGCTGTTCCAGCCTCTTGAAGCTTGACAGGCTAGCTCTCCCTCCCTCCCTCTGTGTTTGTGTTTGGGGGGGGGGATGTGTTTCTGTGCAGTCTGTTTGCGTGGCACATGCATGTTTTGGATATCAGAGAAACTTTTAGAAGGGGTCCTCTGGGGGTGGTCTTCTGCCTCTGGCTGAGCATGCTTTACCTTTTGATGAATTAGCTGGAGAGTTTGGATCTTTGATTTGTTGGTCTCCTGGAAGACAGCCTCCTCCGAAAGTGCAGTTTTAACACTTTCAGCCGCTGCTATCAGGTATGATGATAGGATCTATGATGAACAATGAATTTGCATAGAAAGAGTTGAAACATTTATTTCTATTCGGTATTGGTGCATTGCAGGGTATGGATACTGAAGTTGTGAGCTCATGCAATATGGAACGGAAGGTTTGGAACTATGAGGATTGGCTAATTAGATTGCCAACTATCCTTCATTATTGGCACGATTACTTCATGGTTGAGTGGGTTGATGCAAGATGCACAGATTGTTGTTTTTCTTTAAGCAATTCAGATTGATCCACGAGCATTTGTTTTACAGAATAACTAAAGAAACACTCCTCTGAAGCTTGGACTTGGATACTGAGGGTTGTGCAGCAGCTGAAACATGGGTTTTGCAAAATCAAGGAAAATGGACTTGGAGTCCAGGCCTCCACGCTACATCGGCACCTCTGCTGGCCCTCAGCCGATGCAGTGCGCAGGGCCTGTTGTACACACTAGTCATGCGCGGGGCACATGGCGGGTACACCGTGCACAGGCATAAGAGAATCCAAGCTTTTTATTTTTTCGGATTCTGTTGTGCAAAATTGGGGTTAGCAGTATCAGTCGAGTCTTTTTGTTGTGTGGTGTGTATCTTAAGCCAGAAGCTTGCCTTAATCCTTTTCCTGTGAAAATGCTTGTTATATTTTTGTTAGAATCCATTGATTGATTGATTGTGCTAAATTTAGTTGGTCTTACCAAACTTCACTTTGATTGATTTATGATTGATCGTGTGAAAGTTAGTCGGCCTTATAAAACTTCATCAACCTCTTATGAGGGTAGAATTATAATTTTCTTCTCTTTTTTTTTTTTTTTTCTTTTCAAAATGGTATCAGAACTTTTTGAACACCTGCTTTTAGGTGCTTTTGTTCCTTTGGAGATGGAGTTAAGCTCCTCGGGAACCCACTGTTGGTGCTCGTGTTTCTTTGGGAATAAGGGAGTTAAAGCTCCTCGAGCATCCGCTTTCGGTGCTCCTTTTCCTCCGAAAATAAGGGAGTTGATCTCTCTAAGCATCCGCTTCCGGTGCTCTTGTTCCTTCATGAAGGCGGCATCGTACTGTCAGAAGTTTGGCGAAGGTAAATTTAGCAGGCATAATTTCTTCCTCGATCATGTAAGAGCAGCGTGCCACACCGTACCGTCAAAAGCTTAGTGAAGATAAACTTGGCATATGTGGTTTCGCTTTCCATCATGGAGGCTTACATTTGCATGGGGCCACTCCAGCCTCAACCTCCGATTTTATTTACTTTTCTCGGCTCTTTCATCATCCAATTTGAGGTCTCTTGCTCTTTTTTTATGGTGCTTTCGTCTGCGAGAATCGTTGAGCTTCTCTTTAAGATCTATCCTCATTTGCAGATGCCTTCACCGAAGCTCATCATTCTGGCATCTTTCGATTTCTAGTTTCCAAACTCAAGTTGGTGTCCATTTTACCACCTTGAGTTTGAGGGGGATGCTAGAATCCATTGATTGATTGATTATGCCAAATTTAGTCAGTTTTACCAAACTTCATCTTGATTGGTTTGTGATTGATTGTGCTAAACTTAGTCGGCCTTGCAAAATTTCGTCAGCCTCCTATTATTATATAAAGATTGTTCCTATATACTGTAATTGATGGGTAGAAGTATAATTCTCTTCTCTCTTCTTTTTTTCAACAATTTTAATACTTCTAATGAATGGTTAGGAATTTGGAAAAGAAAAAGGAAGCGCCGTCGGGGATTTGCTTTGGGTTATCTGAAAAAGATGTTCTTTTCAAGTTGCAGGTCTTTTCAAGGACTATTGATTTGATCAGGTCTAATGGAGTCAAGCCAAACGGACAAAGTTCTAAAGACGGCCAAGCGGTGGGCCCTTGTCTGCATTCTTTTAAAAAAAACTCTAGATTGTTAAGGAAGCGTTCCAAGTTTTGGGCCCATCCAGTCTTAGTTCGAGAAATCTCAAGCCATGTTTCGAGTTTCAAACCAAGTTGTTCGGCAATTCTGGCTGAAGTTATAGTTATTCTCCGTCCAAGTTCTTTGCATAAATGCACGCAAGCAATCCGAGCTATCCCTATATGATCTGAGTATCTGCTTGGCTGAACACCCTTCAATCTAATGTATCCAACTTTTTTTGTGGGAAATATTTTGTCCGACATTTTAAATATTTCGGTTAGCCGGTTGAATATATTTTACAGTGTCAAAGTGGTCAAATTGGCTCAAAAGTTGCAAGTACCTTGATTCCTATTCCTGCTCTCCCTCTCCTCTTCGCTTCCGACGATGGAAACTTCGATGCTCTAGTTGAAGGTCGACCCGCCTTGTTACTCTCGACATTTCTTACGTCGGATTCCATCGTTTGTTGCCGTCAAAGATAAGCTGCCTGAACTGGCTCATCAATCTCAGCATTACCTGTGACTGGCGTGACGGCGGGATCCTCCACATAGTTTGCTCCGGTCTTGCTCACGAATCTCGCGAGATGAGGCATTAGGTACTCGCTGCCATGAAGAAGAGGAACTCTTTAGGCATCTGCCTCCGCCATCCTCTGCTAGCGTAGCAACCTTCGTCACTGGGGGCAGCGAGCGCCTGCACCACCAACAGCAAGAACTTCTTGCCAACCTCAAACGTTCTTCGATCGGTCCAGCATCTGCGTCAGCCTAGTCGCGCTCTTCCCCTCCATTGATAGCCCATTTTGGTTTGATAGGATGGCCAGTAGCATCACGGTTGTCGAATATGAGGAGATCGATCGGGGCTAGTATGATGCCTTCCTCGGCAATGGTAGTCTGGACGTCTTCAATGGTGGGCAAGGGCTTGGATGAAGGAAGGGGATGCATCTCCCGACCGGTGGCTAGCAATCAGGATCAGGACACGGTTGTATGCAAAGACATCCTAGCCATTTGCGAGATCGATGGTGATGGCCTCCATCATGGTGGCATTTGCGAGATCGATGGTGATGGCCTCGATCATGGTGGCATTTGCGAGATCGATGGTGATGGCCTCGATCATGGTGGCAACGTGCTCGTAGCCTCGTGGGGAGGTCGTCCTCGGCGACGAGTGGGGCGAAATTGGGGGATCATTGAAGGTACCGCTACTGGAAGATATGTAACCTCAAACTATGCCAGTTTACTGCATCCCACTCTCATCGTGATGCCAACAGAGCTGCTGGTTTCATAGCTAAACTAGCTCTTCAACTAGACTGCTTTTGGACCTCTCAGGACGTTATGCACTGGAACCTATATTCCATTGTGCAGGGGCAGGGCGATGCTCAAGGTGCCATATATAGGACATCAAGACGACTGTGCTGGGATGGTTTTGGTTGCTTCTTCAGACCGCGATGGAACGGGCCTTTTAGTCCTGAAAACTGAACGGGGATCTTCAAACATATATCGTATGGGTATAGTAAGTCTTTCTTAGATGTTGTGTCTGTTGTATTAATATAAGTATTCTGTATTGTTTGTGTTCGGGGAGTGCTAAGTTACATTGTTTAGAAGTACCACTCACAGGTGGTTTGTAGCAGGTGCGAACTGGGGGGAAGACCTTATCCAATAAGAGGGAGGTTAGAAAGTTTCAGGACTTCATCACGAGCAATGGCCTGATTGACCTCGGATTTGACGGTCCGTGGTTCACTTAGTGCAACAATCAGCAGGGACAAGTCGGGGTCTAGGAGCGAATTGACAGTTTTCGCCATGACTGGATGGGTGCAGAGTTATCCAGACTACTGTGTGAGTCATCTACCTCGGATCGCCTCATACCACTGTCCGGTTCCAATGAGTACCTCATCCATCATTCCTTACCGTAGTCCATTCAGATTTGAGAAGCTATGGATGTCATATCCCCGCTCCTGGGAGATTGTTCGTGATGCGTGGTGGGTGCCGGTCGGGGGCAATACCATGTATAAAGTTTCTCGCAAGCTGGAGATAACTAAATGGCGGCTGCAGAGATGAAATAGGGAGGAGGTAGGCAACATCTTCAAGAGGGAAGAGGAGGCCGAAGAGGTTATCTCCAAGCTGCAGTACCAAGAGGTTCAGAGGGGGGCCTATCGGCGGCGGACCTGGAGGAGCTTAGATCCCATCTATCCACTCATGACTCACTCTAGGAGACGTTCTCGAGGTAGAAGTCTCGGATTCAGTGAATCAGGGAGAGGGACAACAACACCAGATTCTTTCATCAGTCAACCATCATCACAAGGCAGAGGAATAGAATCATGGGTATTAGAGGGCCGGATGGCAAGATGATTGAGGATTCGGATGTTATTAGAAGAGTGCTAGAGCAGTTCTTCAAGTCCAGGTGGACAGACCAGACGGGTAGGGGGAGCTCGCCTTCCATGCCGCCTCCTTCTGCCAGGGTTTCAAAGGAGGAGAATGCTGCTCTGATCAGACCAGTCACTATCGAGGAGGTTTGAGAGGCTTTGTGGTCCCTAGGGGAGAATAGGGCCTCGGAGCCGGATGGATTTCCTTCGATATTCTTCAGGAGGTATTGGTCGATCATCTGGCAGGATGTGTTGGAGGTTATACAACAATTCTTTAGCTCACAGCCCTACCAGCAGATTGGAAGAGAACCTTTGTCACGTTGATTCCGAAAAGACAGGATGCCATGGAGCTGTGCCACTACCGGCAATCAGTTTGCGCACTATATTGTATAAGGCCACGACAAAGGTTTTTTGTTGCTAGGTTGCGGTGCATTCTACCTAGACTTATCAGTTCGGAGCAGGGGGCCTTCGTGGGAGGGAGAAGCATTACAGATAATATCCTTATTGCCCAGAAATTCTTATTCGACTTACGGAAAGCCCCGAGGTGGAAGAGCTTGATGAGCATCAAGCTAGACATAAAGAAAGCTTATGATAGGATGAGTTGGGAGTTCCTGCGGAGTTCGCTGGTGAGCTTTGGTTTCCATGAGCAGTGGATTGACTGGGTCATGGGTTGTGTGTGCGCTCCTTCCTTCGCTATTCTCGTGAATGGCTCACCCACTCAATTCTTCGAGTCTGTGGTTGGCCTCCGTCAGGGTTGCCCTTTGTCTCCTCTGCTCTTCATTCTGTGTTCAGATGCGTTATCAGGGCCCTTCGGCGTGCGGCGGAGACTCGGATCTCGGAGGCTTATAGACCAGTGGTGGAGTCAATGACGCAGAATGAAGGTGGGTGCTGCTGAATTTTTATAGAAGATTGCTGAAATTGGTTGAACCCAAAGATAATTTGAGTTAGGATGTGGTAATAAAGGATTCAAGGCCTACGTTTGAGGTCTAAAACCTAAGGGGATTTATGATGAATGACAGATTGAAACAATAACAATAAAAGTGCTGCGAGTTGAAAGTAATGGAGATAACTATGGGCTGAATATAAAAGTCTCACCTATACCCAAAATCCAAGAAGTTTTTCTAACATCTTACTAAGGAAGAAGAAGAGCCTTTGGAGTCTCACCAAAGAATGGAGTGCTTTTCACCCCACCACCTTCCTTTCACTTTTTTTTTTAGCTCAGCACAGGATTTTTCTCTGAGTTCCTAAGACAATAGAGGGGTCGCGCCTAATCGTCTTAGCTGGGTTAACCGGGGTTTCCTCAAGTCCCAAGATCGGGTAAGTAGAGAGGAGAAGGAGAGGTGAGAGGTAAGGGTCTTATTGGCTTTCTCTCTCTAGGTGAAGTACTACTGCTTTTCATTTTTCGAATCATTCAATCAACCGACAGCATAAAGAACTGGAGCAGGAAGACGAGTTGGAATATTGTTGTATGAACAGATCTATTGGAGAAGAAGAAGAAGCCTCTCGCCTCTAGATCACAAACAATTTGCAAGCCAAAATATTCTACCTTTATTTTTCAATGTCTATCCTTTAAATAGATGGGGTGTTGGAACAAAATAGAAAATTAATCTTATGACAAAACTTAGATTAAGTCTCATGACTAAACTCGTAACTAAAGTAAGATTTGACCATGTCCAGGGACCAAGTAGGATTTAACTAAGTCAAAAGATCAAATATTTTTGCCCTTCCAACTTGATTTTGGTTGCAAGACCTTAAGCTCACAGCTGCTAATGATTTCCTTAATCATTCTCCTCTTCGAACAGTAGCTTTTTTTCAAGATTTCAGCTACCCTCATGGCTTCTTGCAAAGGAGCTGATTACTTCAATTTTAGCTCTTTCAAAAGCCAAGGTTTCAACCCATCAATAAAGTTTCCCAAAAAAGCTTCATCCGGCCAACCCGTCACCATAGTTTGAAGTTGATGGAATTCATCAATATAGGTTTGGACCTTCCCTTCTTTCTTCAATTTCGCCAATTGCCCGTGATGATTGACAACCGGCGATGGCCCCATTGTATCATGAACTCTTTGACAAAGGTCGTCCGCTCCAATCTTCTTCTCTCACTCTCATAAATGGATCTTAACCACCTCCACCATCGGCTAGCCCTTTCCTCCAAATGAAAGCTTGCTAAGGTGACTTTCTCATCTTGGGGTACTTCATACACATAGAAGAATTGCTCCGCTTTATCCAACCATGGATCTCCTCTACTAAATTTCGAAAAGTCTATTTTTGGTTTTCTTGACTTCCGATCTTAAGCTCTTGGACTCCCTTCTTCATTACTATATTCTCCTACATGTGGCCTTCTTCTTCTTCTCTCCTCATGACCTCTTTGGCCATCATGTCATGGGGCATGATAAAGCCTCTCTTCTGGCTCCGTAACTCTCTTCATAACATTCTTCTTGTCTCATACTCCCTCCAAACCTATCTACACAAGCACCATAGCCTTCGATCCTACTCCCTCTTCTCACATTTTCTCTCATATTTTTCCTCACATAATAACCCCTATGGTCGGGAGCCGACCCACTAACACATTCACTCTCTCTTTTTTCTCTAGCTTGGCCCTACCGTAAGGCATGCGAACAAGACCTCTCCCTCTGATTTTTTTCTCTTTCACCCTCACCCAATCTTCTTTCCAATCTCTCCAAACTAACATTTGTCACTCTTCTCATTTCAGCCATGGAGGTAAAGAGTTTTTCCAAGAGTTCGTTTACTTGGTTAGATTGACTTTTGAGGGTTTCAAGTCGTTGTTAATGGGAGTTAGAGTTTTCCTCGAATTCCATGATTAGATGGCTGCTGCGGATGATCGCAACACCCAGAATTTCTTTCTTTCTTTTTTGGCACTTCTTCCACCCAAAACCACTCCAAACCTCCTGCGGTTGTCACCCAAAGGATGATCCAACCCTCAATCAGCCTCCACTTTACAGTGTTTCCAAATATACCTATAGAAAATTCAGCCCCTCAAGTTCTCCTTAATCAGCGCTTGATTCTAAGTTAGTTTTCTGATTCACTGTAGTTGAAAAATTAGCACAAGATACTACCAGTAGCCTCACTTTTGTGCCATCCCTATATGAACACGGCGAAGATCAAAAACTTCAATACAATCTACTCGAAAGAAGGCACAGATACACCTGCCCCTTTACAACTCAAGACTCTCTCAATTCAAAATTTTAGATCTCACAATCAACTCCAAATACTTAACAACTCATTCCCAAGCAATTGATAATGATACAGAATTTTAAAGATAACAATTCCACATGAAGGATATAGCATGTACTACTCTTTGATAAGATAGATTTAAGAAGTGTAAGTGTGGCATTACCTCCCGAGATCCTCCTCTTAAGGCTCTCAATGAAAGCACCAAATTGATGGGGTGCGTCGGTCGACCATCTCCACACCACGTAGTCCCCTTGCCTTCTTTGCATCTGCCCTTGGAATGATAGCGCTGCCTCGATCGGGTGTAGGCAACGCCGAATAAATTTGATATTCGGCACACTTAAAATTTCTTTGTCCAAGATCGAGATTACTGATTGTAGCTTATCTCGATGTTTGCACAAGAAGGATGGTTCTCTTTCTTGAAATGCTGGAACTAATGGATTACTGGTTGCAGCTTATCCTTTGATTTATCCAAATTGAATGAACCCACATGAGATGCATAATGAGGAAAGCTTGCTAATTTGATTCAAAAAAAAAAAAAAAAAAGACGAAAACAATCTAAGGAGGGATTAGCTTATCCTAACCTTAGCCCAAGCCCGAAAGCCAATTACAATAGGCGCTAGGCCTTCCAAACCTTTGCTGTCGACTCACATTGTAGGTGGATGAAAACAAGATTTCCAGGATATCCCCCTTAATCTTATCCCACACCTTATATAAGATTTTACATAAACACATGCTAAATTTTGAAACAATTCAAATTTAAATTTAAAATTGAAATTCAAAAAAAAAAGAGAGAGCAACGTTGGGCGTGATCAATAAGCGTCGCTGCTGTCGTATGGATTGCAGAATTCAAATTCAAAATTTGAATTCAAATTCTAAATTTAAATTCAAATAAAAGCCAGTTGATTGGATATAGAACAGTTACTCCTGAATTTAATTCGCCAAATTGGCCCGGCATAATCCTTAGCTTTAATTACTACAGTGTTTGATGGCTACAGAATTTGAATTCAAATTCGAATTTTAGACGACTGTTGGGGGCCGAATGCGAATGGGGCGAAAAACCGGACGCGGTCCATGGTTGGACTTGCGGAGGCTCTTAACACAATGAAGCAGAAGAGAGCTCACCTTAGTCATGCACCATCACACCCGGATGTCAAAATAAACCATATTTGAGGTTCTCCTTATGCCCCTACCTATACCAACAATTTATATGATCACCAACAACAAATTGAAACCAGATTTGCCGTAGATGGCAAACTTAACCATAAGCCTGACATCGCATATTCTCAGTACTGAATTTAATGCAAAAATCAGAAGGCACGGATCACTTGGAAACCAAACATTTCCAAGCTTAAACAGAAGTAACAAGACAAGCAAAAGAACATCCAAAATGCAGTCCTAGCAAATGCCAATGACAGACCCGTGACCTACCCAATCCAATCATCTAATAATACTCCACAAATAGGGACATCAAATGCAAAATCAACTGGCTTTTTTCCTAGATTAGAAAAAGAAACGATGCTGTAGTTTAGAAGCAAAGACATCCCGCCAACACTATCATCCCTCCACTTACTCAAATGCATCATCATCATCATCCGGAAGGGGTTGTGCTGCAGCAGCAGCTATCTCAGCCTCATACCTGAAAAATACAGAAGAGAATATTAAATGGATAGCATCGATACGAGTTACAAGAAAGACATCTTCCTGAAGGTGTGCCCGCACAATCATATACCCATCAAAAAGCCTTCCACATCATATTAGAGTTGCAGAATATAACACTTGGATTATATTAGCCCCCAAATAATATATTTGTATTGGTGCATTGTAGTTTGGCCATGGTTATCAACAGAATACAGTAACAGCTTTTCAATTGAAAAAAAAAAAAAAATGGTAGCTGTCCATCTAAAAATCAATGTTTGATGAGGATCTACATAAACTGCAGAGCTAAACAATGTCTGCAATCAATGTGTAGACCCCAACTTATATTAATGATCAACAAAACATTATTAGGGAAATGATAATGATTAAGACTAATCTATTAAAATAAGAAACATATGGTGAATTTTACTGTCACCAGTGCCCCTAACTTATCATTGTCAGCTTACGAAATAATATCCCATCTCACTAGTAGTCAGGTGTATTTCACTTACTGTTGCTGCGCAGCAATGTCAATCTGTACTTCAGGAGGAGCAAGAGCTGGTGATTCAACAAAGTGAAGATTTGGATCCCTGCAGGAAGGCAAGCATCGATACATAAGCACCTACGAGCATTCACATGTTTAATATAACAACGTTGAAAACAAGTAGCATAATAAAAGCTCTTACCCAGCAAGCTTTCTAGCCAAATAGAGGAATGGCTTTTCAAAATTGTAATTACTCTTAGCAGATATCTCATAGTACTGAAGATTCTTCTTCCTGTGGAAGGTAACCATCTTGGCTTTCACCTGCCTGTTCTTGACATCTACCTTGTTGCCACAAAGAACTATGGGAATGTTCTCACAGACCCTGAATGCAGCAAAAATTAGATATGCTTGAAAGAATCTATGCCAAACAAAATTTAGAGGATAAACTGATTGCAAAGCTCACCGACAGAGATCCCTATGCCATGTAGGAACATTCTTGTATGTAAGCCGTGCGGTGACATCAAACATGATAATTGCACATTGACCATGGATGCTGGAGAGGAAGGAAATTATTAAGCTTAAGTTTCAAAGCTAAGAGGCAACAAACGTAATTGATGACCACACCAATAAAAATAAACCAAACAACCTTGTTCCAACATTTAAAATAGCAAGAATCTCTAGTTTTTTTAAGAAGCAACGGAAATTTTACAAAAAAAAAAGAAAGAAAGGAAGGGGGGGGGGGGGGGGAAGAGAGGGGGAGGGGGGGGGGGGGGGGGGGGGGGGGGGTGGTGGAGTTGTAAATACAAAACTCTTAAAGACCTGAAGTAAACATAGACAAAAAATTAAAGGACTTTGTAAAACAAGCAGTCAGATGCACAGGGAAACAAGCATCAGTATATTACTTTGCAAACCAAAAATAAATGCCCATTACCAATAGGAACCCTCTTTTCTGATGTTTATATCAATGAACTAGAAATAAAATTAGGTGTATATTAAAATTAGGAAATTGAAAATCAACAGACTAAAACTAAGCATTTATTGATAACATGGAAAAAATTTTCAAAAAAACTATTAATAGGAAAACAATAATTTCTCGTATCAGCAATTCGTGGCTATTGCAAATAGATAATCGAGCAAATAATTTTGGACCTAAAACTAAAATTGACTTCGATGCCAAAAAGCACATAACAGATGAATCATTCCTCCATTTTATTTCCATTTTTTTCAAGGCATCACGTACATGCATGGTGGTGGTTTTGCCAAAATGATCCAACTGCATCTATTTTGTCTTTAAAAAGACGCATGTTGATGAAGTGGTGGCCTCTCAGATGATATTATTTGCAGATGACAGATAAAGAAGCATATAATATTGCCTCTCACA
This sequence comes from Phoenix dactylifera, assembly GCF_009389715.1. NCBI lineage: Eukaryota > Viridiplantae > Streptophyta > Magnoliopsida > Arecales > Arecaceae > Phoenix > Phoenix dactylifera. Next base: position 50,182 of record NW_024067884.1, read on the forward strand.
ATGTAAAGAAAACCACATCATAAATTTCAAACATCACAAGACAAACTAGAAGCAATGCATCACACAATAAGCATTATTCAGCATAAACACAGGTTTTCGACATTGGACTCTCAAATACCAGAAGCATGGATGCATAACACAGTCAATAATCTCTCAAAAATAAAATCATCTGCAAATTCCATACACAATAACAGAAATCTATTTTTTACTTTTTCTAAATTTCAGAAATGGAAAAGACATGCATGACATTATGAGCAACCAAATAGCAATGAAGCAATATGCAGATGACAGAGCACATAACTGATCTCATAAATCTGCATATATTTGGAATAATGTCTCTACCAAAAACATATTCATACAGCATAATCCACAATCAAGAGAGGGTGAGCCTTGGTGCAGCTGTAAATTGCTCCAGTGCAACCTAGAGGTCACGGGTTTGAAACACGGAAATAGTCTTTCCATATGTGGAGTGTGAAGTTGTGTACATCTAACCTTCTACAGACCCCACAATGGCGAGAGCCTTGTGCACTGGGTCACCCATAATCTACAATGAGGAGAGTGCACTACAAAATTGAAAAAGGAAGACATAAGCCTAGAATTATGGCTAAATTCAAAAGGGAAAAAATGAGAACATTATCTAATTATACACTACTCCATACAGAATGCGCATGTACAGTGACTTAAAACACACAATATGGAAGCGCAAAAATGCATGTCTGTAACATTATGAAGGATAAAACAAGAGGAATAGGAGTTTCGCAGATTGATGACCGTGACGGTGCGAAGAGGTGTTTGGATTTGTATCAAAGGACTACAACTAGATGACAAAGACCAGGAAGCTTTTACAAAAGAGGATTTTGAAGAGCTTAAAAGCAACACCGGAGATAGGCATCAAGAGGGGCATTGGCAAATCGGGATTCATAATTGAAACTCAAGAGAATCAGAGCATAGCTTTACTGTTACTGATAATGGTTTATACTAGAGCCGAAACACTTCAAAGAACTTTGGAAGTCTTCATTGCTTTATTTGGATAATGTGCTCCAACGGAAAGTTCGGCTAAAATTTTAATGCCACAATTTGATCTAAAAGATCTGTCCAGAAAAAGGGGTAAAATCTGTCTTGATCTTATACGTGGGTTATATTACATTATTTCATTAATATCATTATTTATCTATAAAAGTTTTTCTGCAGGGTACTTGCAGAGGTTCAATAAACCTGAAAGATCAGTACTATGGTGATGTTAAAGCTTGTATTCATGAGGGCTGAGGCAAATTTCCCTCACCACAACAGCACAGTAAAAGCATTTAAATCTTACATCAAACATGTACTGCTATCATCCACAACATTATCATCAGCTGGGTCCACTGAACATAGCTCAATCGATGTAAAAGTAAATATTGCACTCAATCATCTAAATGAATGACAGTTTCAATGTGTAATCAATCATCTAAAGTTGAAAGAAAATGCTCAGCAAGAAGCCAAACAAAGTATTCTGTTATAAAATAAAGTGTTAGTTGGTAGTCCTGAAACATAACTTCCTTAGTTTCTCAGCAAACAATGCCTAGGGAAGGAAATATTTCAAAAAACTAATTTTCTGTTTAATATAGTATAACTCTATATATGACTAAACCAATAACACCTTATTATTAGTGTACTGAGAGGAGGCCTAGTAATGTAAACCGAAAACAGCATATGTATCAGGAAATTGGAAGTATCTAAGTAAAACTACTTGAGCTTGCAAATGCAAACATAAAAATCAAATAATCAAGCAAAGCAAAGCTTCATATCACCATATGATTCAAATTAATCTTTAACAGGACAATCACACAAGCACCATAACTAGACAAGAATATAGAACTTGAAAGAACAGAATTGGACAGCAACCCATTCAATTAAAAAGGAGCAAATAAACAACTTCTCATCGTGCTAATACTATCATGTCATGACAACATAATATCATAAAAAACACATGCCTCCTAATTCTAAAAGCAAACTTAAAATATCAACACAATCGCATAAAAATCAGTACAACAATAGATTATACATACACACATATATATTCATACATACACAGAGAGAGAGAGAGAGAGAGAGAGATATATACATATAGAGAGAGAGAGAGAGAGAGAGAGAGAGAGAGAGAGAATCTCATCGTGCTAAAACTATCACGTCAGGACAATGAAATATCACAAGACACGTGCCTTGTAAGACGCAAACTTAAAATAACAACACGTTCGCATAAAAATCCGTATACCAATAGGTTATACATACACATACGGAAAGAGAGAGAATCAAAAAAACCAGGCACAGACCCCTATCCATGGATGCATCCAGGCAGACAAAATAAACAATTATAGAAAGGGTAAACCCAAGAACTCACTAGTATCCATCCCTAAGCCCACCAAACTTCTCCTGCCCTGCAGTATCCCAGCAGTAGAACCGGATCTTCCCACAGTTGGTGAAAAAATCCAGGGGATGGACTTCAACCCCAATAGTAGCTGGAGGAGAACAAAAAAGATTCTTTGAAATTAATATCGCAGCAAATCAAATCGGATGCAACATGAGCGAAACAAGCAAATCAAGAGGAACACAAAGAAAGACAAAAAAATAATAAGCGAGAAAGATCCAATAAAGAAAGACGAATAATTCAAAGCAAAAAAAAAAAAAAGACGAATAAGATGCCTACGTACGTTCATATTTCTTCTCAAACTCTCCGGTGAGGTGCCTCTTCACGAAGGTAGTCTTGCCTGTAGGAAAGAGATCAGAGAGCTCTTGAGAACCGATCCATTCTCTCCGATCCAAGAAAGGACGCGAAAATCACCAAGAAATAGAAAAGTAGAATGTCCAACAAGCTAAAACCCCCAAATCTACATAGAGAACGAAGGGGAGGATGGATCGATCACCTGTGCCACCATCGCCGACGATCACCAACTTGAAGCTCGGATAATCAACCGCCTGTTGGCCCGGAAGCGCCTGCAATCACCAAGAAAGGAAAGGGATCGGCAAAAACCCCAGAAAATCCAACAGAAAATACTAGCCCTCACCAAGAGAAGAGAACCCAAGAAACGAGAGAAGGAGGAGGCAGAGTAGCGCGAGAGAAAAATACCATCTTGCTTCGATCGAGGAGCGTTTTCTCCCTTCTCTCCTTCCACCGGAGCTCGGAGACGGAGAGGGCTTTTGATTGGGATGGGGGGAAAGGGGGAGCTGGGGACTGGGGGTATATATGGTCCCGGCTCTTGGCTTTCATTTGACGCGACCATTTGGGCCGTCCGATGTGATCGCGCTCTGCAGCAATGGTTTAACTAAGACCGTACACGTGGCAGGGCATCGATGCCGGTCACTACACTCGAGGAGTTTGACCGGAAACCCTACTCTCGCATTCGTGGCCGTGAAATTCCAGAGCGGCCCGAACTTTCTTAGACTTCAATGTTTTCTTTCTTTTTCTTTATTAAAACCTGACAAGAACCCACCGAGCAGCTTGCGAAGACCGCTTCAAAATGGAAGGCTACCCACACCGCCAATCTGGCGTTCAATGGTGCAGATGGGACGGGAGAAAGGCGAAAAAAGAAAAAAAAAAGGGAAAAAGAATGAAGCAGTGGAATAATGATAAACTAATATACTTTAGGTATTATGTTTCAAATGACATCGATATATATTTTAATATACTCTATAATTGCACTATAAATAGGAACAATCATGATTCATGTTTTATAAATAAAATGTAAAAAATATAATATAAGATTTCGTTCATTGTAAATAATAATTGATTCATTTTTTTATTATTATTTTCTTAATTATTAATAAAAATTTTAAAATATCATACAATAAAGTTATCTTGGTTGTCCGTTATTGTCACTTTTAATAAAAAATAAAAAAAATATTTTTAAAAAATATGTTTGATGGTCACTATTATTTTGGCAATAAAACTAAGAAAATATTCAATAGACACCGCCAGAAATGAAGGTGGCGAAGGGCTAAACACTTGAGGATGTGCTTAACCTTCGTGAAACTGGCAACCATTGCATAAGAGTAATCGGAGAAGGAATGGATTAGGGGCGAAGAGAGAGTGGAGGATGCGAGCAGTGAATGTTTCAGTGAAGATATCGGAAAAATGGTAGTTGTCGACAACAAGAAGGCAGGTAATGGCAGAGGGAGAATGAAGTAAGAGGTGGGTAATGAAGATGCAAGAAATAAGTAGATTGGTGATAAAGATGCATGAAGTAATGAAGGTGGGGCAAAAGAAATAGAGGGCGGTGTCGAGGTAGGATTGGAGGTCGTTGAGGACTTCGGAAGGAGTCGAGAAGGAAGTTGAATAGATGAAAAGTTGCAGGGATTTAAGATGCGAGTGGGTGTTGAGATGCACGAGGAAAAAAGTCTAAATTTTACATTCATTTTTTCTAGAAAAAATAAAAGTTATTTTTTAAAAAAATAAAAACGCAGCAAACAAACAACTTTTTTGTACATCAAATTCTATATTTCTACTATAAAAAAAAATAAACAGCTATATGAAAGAGATAAAGAATTACTCTTTTGCAAAAAAAAAATCTTGGACTACTATTATTTTTAATTATTTTAAGTCATAAGGTTGTGAAAATATCCAAAATAACAATGGTAGAGTGAGGATTTTCTATAATTGGGTTGGGCATGGATTACTCGAGACTAGTGCAATTACCGATGGGTCAACCTAACTCTATGTAGCATCATCGTTTTTTATGTTTTTTTATCAAGTATTGTATTTCTCATTTTTTTGGTCACTTTCTTCTTCTTTTCTGGATACCAACTTAAAATTTTCTGTTTATATATATATTCTGCATTATTTTAAATCATTATAATTGATAGGTGAGATGGTTATTGGTCACCTAGTTAGGTATGGTTTCAAGATATTAAATAGGTTGGTTAGATGGAGTGTCTCACAGAGACCTATGTAGCCGAACCCAATACCCTTACCTGGAGAGGTTGAGGGCTGACACTTTGGTAGTAATATTCGTACCATATTCCTTGAAAAGATGCAATTTTTTTGACAAACATAAAGATATATAAATTATGAAGATGCGGTATTTGAAGATATTATAAAGATGATGGAAGATCGTTGAAGATCTTTGATAATTTGTTACCGCATTGGTAAGTAAGAGAGATTGGGCAATTTGATACCGTATTAAAGTACGATCCAAAAGCTTACATTTGTTGGCGGATAAGAGCATAAGTATACAAACACCACTCCCATCCCTTTCTTATCCAATGTGGGATTATACTATGCTCTCAACACCGCTTCTAACATGTAGAGTTCGAGGACGGAACCTATAAAGAAGTAACAAGTGGAATAGTAAGTAGGAGCATAGAAATATTCGAAGGACAAGAGAGATTCCAGGTCTAATACCATGATATAATATAATCCATGAGTACTTAAGCACCGCAACGATTCTTTTCCTATCCAACGTGGCATTATACTTTTACCTGATGTGACATTATATTTTTCTCAATAGCAACATGTGCAGCCTTTGATGCGGGTAAGCAAGGTTTAACCTTAGCTTCAAAGCAAAATAATGGAAGATTATAATTTATTAAGCAAGAATTAATTGTCATAAACAAGATATGATCGAAATTTAGAAGCCAGAAAGTAGGAAATTCATTTTAAAAACCAGAAAGCTAGAAAAACTAGATCTAACAGCTAAGAAATATCTAGTAGCTTCTCTATCTTGCTAACAAAAGGCTTCTAAATGCCCATGAATTCATGAATTAATAACTAGAAGCGTCAGTTAGCCTCGCTGCTGTCTTCAAAATCCATTAGGGCTTGCGCAGAATTGCATCATACAAGGAAAAGAGGAGCAAGATAGCACACTAAAAAATAATTCTTTTTACCTTGCAAAAATGGGAGATATGTATAGATTTTGGGACCTCTGCAAAAATTAGAGCAACCAGATGTCTTTACAATCCTTGAAAAACTTGAATGGAACTTCTGAAATATCTAAACTAGGACTTCTCGCTGAAAGAAGTTTTTATATGGAAATATTTTTCCATTGGTGAACCAACAACCGTCGAAAGTGTTCAGATGGTTATTCCACTGTCGCATAATATCCATCGTAGCTTGTTCCACCATTGGATGCTTCTAGACAGGACTTCAGCTCGGACTCAATTCCTTGATCTTCAGAAGTGAGCTAGCCGAATCGGATGTTCTTACATGGGTGCTATTAAAGTCACTAAAAATATTTGGGGTAATTAATTTCCCGCCCTTCAAAAGACTGCGCTATAACAAAAAATCCCTGTTGACCGGACATTAGTTTCCCCATTAAGATATCAAATCCACCAGAGAGATCTTTTAATGCACGCCTTGCTTAGCATTCTGGTTGGCACATCTGCTGATTCTTAGAAGACACGAAAGCATGAAAATATTGGTGGAGATACTGGACGAAAGGTTTTAAGACCGGTCAATAGGAATTTTTTGTTATAGTGCGGTCTTTTGAAGGGTGGGGAATTAATTACCCCATATTTTGAGGAAACTTACCTTTGTTGTTCTAGTTGTATATATGTAGGAATGTTGACGAATAGTCCGATATCCTAAGCGTATGTGATGTTTAATTAATCATGGTAGCAGAACTCATGATCCCTCTTGCCTTCTGATGCCTCTGCATCCTCTTTTTAATCCATGTGTCATCCCTCCCTAAGGTTTCAGTACATTAGGCTCTCCATGTGAGAGGGGGTGTTGAAGAATAATCCCACATTGTTTAAGTATTTATGGGCCCATCCACTTATTAATTGGAGTTTTAGGATTCGGTTGTATAAAGAATTCATAGAGCGGCCTAAACCTTTCCCCTTATGTGAGTAGAAAGAAAACTGAGAGAATTTTTTTGTAAGAGGTTTTGTTTTATTTTATTTTCTTTTTTTTTCTTTTTTCTGGAGAATGAGGACGTGTATGGCAGAGGTGAAGATCAAACAAAAATGAACTTTCTTTGACTCAAGTTTTGTTAAAATTTCCAACCTGCCATTTATTGGAAAATCATCTCCACGTTTATAGCAAAATCCAATCGACACAAGTAGCACCTAGTCAGCTCTAATAGACTCAAGTTTTTTTAATACATGGTACACTTTGTACCATCCGATTAGAACCGGTGTGGTGTACCATTTTTGTTTTTTGGTACAACGATTGCTCATGCTACTCTGGTATAGGTACAGCCAACAGAATCAAGAGCGACAATCTGACATAACTGTGAAGGAGATATCCTCTAGTGTGTTCAGAAGAATCTCTCCAAAGTGCTATGCTACATAAGAAGCGACCCAGTCGACAGCCTTGTTTGCCTCTCGATATACATGCACTGTCTGAAAGGCATTGCATTTTCTGACCATCCGTCGAATGTCGTCGAATAGAGGACTTCCATCTCCTCTCCGCCCCTTCTTTCCTATCTAATCAATCACCATGGCAGAGTCTTCCTCGAAGATGATGCGCTTTGCTCTAACATCAAAGTTCCACATCTACTCAGTCTCCATCATCGGTAGCACTAAAGTCAAAGTTCACCTTGAAATAGAAGACAACTAATGGCAATTTTATAGCCACCGGTACTGGTAACTTCCAGTTCCAATTGAAGAGTTCTCTCAATGAAATCTTCTCTCTTTCTCAGCTTTCCTAAACCAATAATGAGTTGATTCTTTTGGTGTTTATTTTCTTTTTCTTTAAATTGAGAGACCGCGCTATTTCATCAATTTTAGATGCGAAAGGCGAAAGTTCCATGAGTTCCATAACAATGACTCGAGTGTACCCGAGAGCAGGAAGCATGAGCAAACGCTACCACACTGCTTTGAATTTCTTGATGCTCCACCGCAGCCACATCCGGGAACCTCCGTGAGTTGAAAAACCAAACCACTTAGCGACTGTTACCAGCGAAGATTATATAACAACCTAAATCACCACCCAGACCGTCACTAGCACCCTTGAACTTCTCAAAGCCAAATTACCAAGTGACTGTTACTAACAAGATTATATAACATCATAAATCACTGCTCGGACTATCACCTAGAAAATAGACAAACGGCTAACTATGAAGCTGCAAAGACTAACTCATCCAATGATAACCACATCTGCAGCAAATACTATCCAAAGTTTGGCAAAAATCAGCTTCATCAATTTTTGATGGCCAGTGCAGGTTTCTCCAGTCTCGTCCAAGGCTACGTTGTTAATGGGGAATTTTTCATCAAACTTTCTTATTTAACCAAACGTAGTTTCCTTCATCTGCCTTCATCTGCAACTGGATGCATAAAATTTAGAAATATCTTTATCTTCATATGGATATGTATAGCCATCCAGCAAACTAAACAAAGGATCCACTCTAAGACTACTCATACAGTATAATAGATCAAGAATTCGGCTGGTAAAAGCTGACATGGTTCGAAGACAAGAAACATGTTTAAGGATACATACCCCCTCATAGCAGAACTCTCTATAAGACTTATAAAACCTCACTGTACTGGATATATTAGGAAAATTATGATTTTAATTAAAAGCATCATCGTCGTCGTCAGGAAGAGGCTGAGCGGCAGCTGCAGCTAGGTCCGCCTCATGCCTGTGGAATAAGAGAGAACCATGGTTAAGAATTTGCAAGCTTGCACAGGGAGCAAAAAAGTATATTACAGTAATTTTCTTTGTTTGAATATTGGGTTATCACAACTTCAGCTGAAGCTTCCACTAGTTAGCACGTTAAGCCAAAACTGAATAGTATGATGAGATAAAACTCAGTGCGCAGAACACTTACTGTTGCTGGGCAGCCAAGTCAATCTGCACCTCCGGAGGAGCAAGAGCGGGTGATTCAACAAAGTGTAGATTCGGATCCCTGGCAATGTAATCAACATGTTAATTCCACCCTGTACAGGTTTTTTACATCATGCCTAAAACAATGGGATCGGTCAAATCTCATTACCCTGCAAGCTTTCTAGCAAGATAGAGAAAAGGCTTCTCAAAGTTGTAGTTGCTCTTTGCTGAAATCTCATAATACTGCAGGTTCTTCTTCCTGTGAAATGTAACTTGCTTTGCTTTAACCTGCCTGTTCTTCACATCAACCTTGTTACCGCACAACACAATTGGAATATTCTCGCAGACCCTGGTTTAGTATATTTCATATAAATCAGACATCTAGAATAGCAATAGCAAGGACAAGTTCTGTAGATTTTAGTTCCATATGTATTTCAAGCACAAACCTGCATAGATCCCTGTGCCATGTTGGAACATTCTTGTATGTTAACCGGGCGGTGACATCGAACATGATAATAGCACACTGACCATGGATACTGTAAGACAGCAAGACGGATCAGAATAGGTCACAAAGTGCTGATCTCCCAAATACAGAATAATAATTAAAAAAAAGTTTCATCCGCAAGCATTTAATGGCTTTGACTCTAGTTTCATTTGGGCCCTCCCGACATCACCTAAATCAGCTGAATAAAACCCACTTATCCAGCATTGGTCCACAAATAACATTTTTCGCACCTGAATAAAGTCAGCTAAAAGGTGAAAGGGGGAATTCAGTAACGGGCTAAAGCAGACAGACACTTCCTTCACTCACTCATTCCTCTTGACCAGGATAAAACTATTCATAACTTCTCTTATTCAAATAACCCGAACAAATCTATGCTGGAACTACACCAGGACCTAAATGGCTCATGGTGATAACTAGAATCACCAATGAACAGAATATAGTGTCCAGAAAGCATATGCAGAATAACTTTGCTAGAACAAATATTTCATGAAATAGATGGGAACTAATTATTCTAGCAAGCAATTAGAAAAACAAACAATCAAGCAACTCCTGACACATAGGATATAATAGGCACAAAGAAAAGAGGGCCTGTTATTAGTAATATAACAATTTCTCCATGTAACTTGGCCCACCTATCATATGCCATTCAAAACTACACCCAACTTGATAATGTCTATAATAAAGATGCTGATGAACTAGCTTGAAGGGAATTCCTATCTCAGATTCTCGAAGAAGAGTAGCCCAAACAAGTGTTCTATTTATTTTTCATCTAATTCACATTGACCAACAATTTTAACAAATCAGTACCATCAAGGAATACTGTCATGCTCCAGATAATATAACAGCATCAAGAGGGAAGCATGTAATTCCAGCAAACTGTCAACAATATCCCGTTCATAAAACGAAACAACTTCTAGCACATTCTTCTTATTTAATCAAAAATCAAGATGATATGAAAATCTCAGCTTAACTTTATAAGTGTTTCAACATTCAGCATTCAGATCAGTATGTTCTGTTTGCATGATAATGTGCATCCCATTGAATAACTATTGTCATATCAAAAACATAAAGTGCGAGGCTCAGCTAATTCAACAATGGTGCTACAGAACTTATATCAATGCAGCTTCACACACACTACACACACACACACATAAAACAAATGACCGAAAGGATTTTTACAAGGTACACAGCAGTTCCAATCGTTGTGAATGAACATATGAAGATCGTGTTTTGTAAGGAGTTGATAAAATGTATTTCCTATTAAAAAACACTACTTTTCTCTCACAGATACTCAAGTACCATAAGATTTCATCATGAAGCTTGGGAATAGGAAAAGAATAGGGAAAAGAATTTGAATACCAATAACAAGTCTCAATCCTCAAATCTGTCCAATGGAAACCCACATATAAAATTGCATGAAATTGAGCAAACACCACATGTAATAACAACACATCATGATAACCTAACACAACTGTCTTCATTATTAAGATTCACCCAAAGCAATCATACGAATTAACATAATGAGAAACTAAAAGCACATAAGAACTACAAAATGTCCTGGTACTAAGTGCTGCATCATTTGTTCCAAATAACTGAAATGCCATAACAAGTGCAGATACTGGATTAAAAGATAAAACTTGAAGGACATTTTATGAAGAAACAATGCACTGAGAAATGACATGCTAAATAGCAAGGTAGGATTTTGTGCAATATAAATGGGGAAAGAGCAAAACAACAACAACAACAACAGCAATTTGCTAATTCATGGAGATCGAAATTATGGAGATCGAAATGAACATTGTGTATTTACCAAAAAAAAAAAAAAAAAGAACATTGTGCATGTGCACCGAAACAGGGAATCAGCCATCAGTTAAGAGCAATGTCACTATATGCAGCTCACTACCTATATTGATGGTAATGTGGAAGCATAAGTGAACAAGCATCAGATAGCAAGAGTAAGGAAAGTGCATTTGATACGGCAAACAAAAGAAGATAATGTTGAAAGATATTTGTAATGTTAACATGTGAAAGGCCTGGAAGTGCAGTTATATGGCTTCAGAGGAAGTGCCTGCAGTTATGAAGAAGCTTCTTGCTGAACTCAGAAAGTGTCCACATTATACACAGAACTGGACATAATTTCATCTGTTAACATGATATAGAGAAAAATGAACATAAATGCCAAACAATATTTAAAAGCATTTTGATACTTCATATTGTAAAAGAAGTCCAATATGTTGTCCGCTGGGAAGCTTGTCATGTCATTCGTGTTCTACATTGATTTTTACATGTCATGTTAGCAGGAAATTTTTTGTGCAAATTATTATGCAGTCAGTCTCATTAGAAAGACCTAGGAAGCATCAAAATGAAAGCTGTGAAACCAATTTGGCTTTCAATAAGCAAAGACTTATGAACCTGCGAATTAAACAGCCTACCAACAGTAAAGTTTACTTTTTCACACCTAAAACCGTCAATGCTTGCATCTCCAATGAGCAATTCATCATCTGATATGGTCTTGAAAAGAGAATTTGCAATCAAGCATCCACAAGCCCAATTTCAAACAATTTATAGCAAAAAAGAAAAATAAAAACAAAATAATATTTCCTGACTTACTAGTATCCATCCCTGAGACCACCAAACTTCTCTTGACCAGCTGTATCCCAGCAATAAAACCGGATCTTCCCACAATTTGTGAAGAAATCCAAAGGATGAACTTCAACACCGATAGTGGCTACAGGAGATGATTGAAGGGAAACTTACAGAAATAATTAAGGGGAAAAAATGGAAGATATACTGCTATAGATTAGAGACGATACTTACGCTCATATTTCTTTTCGAATTCACCAGTGAGATGCCTCTTCACAAATGTAGTTTTACCTACATGATTATAAAGCAAAACATGTTCAACGTTATGAAAGCGCACATGAGATAAAATAACTACATATGCATGTGAAGTACTAACAGAATTCATGGAACTCAAGAATCTGGCCACTTATTCTGCTTAATAGAAATATAATTACAAGAACAAAAATGGATTGAAAACTAATGTGAAGTAGAGATAAACAAATAAGGCTGCTACCAAGAAAGAGTACTTCCTCAGAGTTTTAAATATTAATCAAAAATCACAGAGTCATTATACTGGTAGCAGTTATAGATAGGCCTACCATCATTATTCTAATCACAGAAGAAAAATTTGTTAGAAACCCATAAGTGAATAGACAAATGATCAAGATCTAGAAAGCAAAATGCATAAATATTTTTTTTAAAAAAGAAAAAAGAAAAATCCACGTTAAGAAGAGATATTAGTATATATTGATAGATAACATCAGAGGAACTAAAAACTGAAATATCGAGTGTCATATAAATTTTCTGAACTCAAAAAAATTGGATTTTGATTTCATGGCAGCAAACAACCAACCGACAAAAAATCGAGAAGCATGACGAATTGCTCGCAAAAAAATTTCCCAGGTCCCCCAAGATATCGATATGAAAAAAGAAACAGACCAAGAAAATAGAACAAGAAAGATTTAAATCCACGAGGTAGTCAAAAAAAAAGAAAAAAATCTCATCAAAGCCAAAGCTTCGGAGCCGCGATCCCATCAAGAAAGTCCAATCTTCAGCGCAAAATAAAGTTAACAGAGAAGTACAGAAACGAGAGGAGATGATCACCAGTTCCTCCATCGCCGACGATGACGAGCTTAAAGCTCGGATAATCGACTGTTTGCTGATTCGGCAGTGCCTTCGATCAATGGCAACGAAATCGATTAGAAAAATGGAAGAGAAAAACCTAAAACCCTAAGCCGCTACCTTTAATCAAATGCCCGAAAAGAAACGGAAGCGAAAGCCTACCATTAGATCTCTTCGCAGGGAAGGGAGCGAGAGAGACGGACAGAGCGGAGAGATGGCGGTGGGGACGCTAGAGGTGGGAAAGATTCGCGTACTTATCTAGAGTGACAACCCTAAGGTCTGGTCCGTCTGGAAGGTTTTCTTTCTATGTTTGGGCTTTTGTTTTCAATTTTAATAGATTTCCTTTTCTTTTTTGGCTTTGGAAGAACGCGAGTCTTGGAGCCGTAGGATTTGATCGGTGAGAACTTAGTAACGGACACGTGCGCTCCCCGAACGCAGTTGATAAATCAAACCAAGCGCCGAGAGCTCCCAGAATGGGCCGGAGGCCCAGAGCCATGGGAACAACTGATGACTGGATGGATTTGCTGCCCATGAGAAAATACTGGAAATGTGAAGCAGAACTAAATATGGAACGGAGAGACTACTTGATTCTCCTCTCTTTTTTTCTCAATGAACATAATTCATTTATATCAAAAAAAAAATATCAGAAAATAAACATGATTCATGTGGCAATGTCAATGCATGAACTAGTATTTTTATATATTAGGAGAAACTAAATGGGATTGCATAATTGTATGGGTCATGCTAGGGTTTTTCATGCATATTCCCATGTGATGTATGTCTAGCATGGGAGCAGGTCCACTAGTTCTCTCTTTCGATGAAAAGATCAGCAGGCTTTGAAAGACTGCATATAATAGAATGTTTTTCTTTTTTTTTTTTTTTGCAATTCAGCTCTTCTTAAGTGAAAAATTCTTGAACGACAATCAAGGATATTGCATTGTGAAAACAAGATCGGGCACTAATTGTAAATACGCTGAGAGGAATGAAAGTGCCAACATGACGAAACAAGTATGTCCTCGAAAGTTTCTTCTTATCCACTATGCTCTGAATGGGAAGATACTAAATGTCAATTGTGTCACCATATACGATAGATTAGGAATCAACTTTTCTCTTTGCTACCAATCCTTGTTGCTCATCGGATACCTAAAGCTCGAAAAAAATTACATTATTCGTGTCAGGATTGATATTTTATACTGGCATCTAACACGTGCAATGCATGTCGGAGGAGTGATACTAGCATGGACTTTGTTGTGGATGGATGATCGATGGTAGTTTGTATTATAATGGTAGAAACGTGTCTTCACAAGCAAACTTTGCTTCACCATCACTTGTTTCTGTATTAATTGTTTTTCTAGATTTAAATTTTTTCCTAATGTAAAAGCTAGACCAACATGGATGAAGAAGGTTTGGCTTGCGAGATAGATTTTATATTATCTAGACAGTGTTGTCTACTCAGTCATATTGGATATAGGCCTGTTGACGAGTTGAGCTGCTCGGACTCGGCTCGGGCTCGGCCCGGTAAAAGCTCAGCTCGAGCTTGGCTCGTTAGTCAAACGAGCTCAAGCCCGAGCCCAAAATGAGACTCGTTTAAATCCGAGCAGCTCACGAGCCCAACAGAGCTCGTGACTTAGCTGACAATTGCTATCGAGGAGGAGGGGCTAGATCGGGGAGGGGAGTTCTCGATCTTGAGCTACGAGTCTTTCTCCTGGCACGACTACTTCCCGCCGTCGCCTCCCCCACCGGCGTCCTTGATGCCACCGTCGTGTTCTTGCGAGGCCGACCTCGGCGGCGCCGGAGACTTGGACATAGTGTGTGAGATCAGCAGTCGGCTCCAGCGTGCAGCTGTCCAAGGATATCTACATGAAGGGGAACGGCATCCTTGTGCTCCGTGCCGACGTTGTTCTCAGCTACCTGGTCGTTAGGTGCTCCATCATCGGGAATCTCTCCGGTGGCGTCCGCTTTGGGCCGAACTCCGGGATTGTTGTCGAGACCGTGAAATTGGCGGTTGCCAACATGACTGTTCTGGAGGGGGCGGTGGGGAACACCTCGGTGTTGGCTAGAGACCTGCCATCAAAGACCAATGGGAGACTTTCCAGAACTAACGGGGACGGCGGGGGGCATGGAGGAAGGGGGGCGAGCTTCGTGGTGAAGGAGGGGGCAGACCCAGGAGGACTCATGGGGTGGGGATGCCTTTTATCGAGCCCGAGCTCGGGCTCGGGCTGGAGCTCGTAATTGAAACGAGCTTTACAAGCTCAAGCCCGAGCCTTTACTTTGCCAATAAAGCCCGAACTCGAGCCCAATACAGAGCTCGGTACCGAGCCCAAGCCTGAGCCTAAGCTTCTGTAAAACGAGCTGAGCCCGAGCTTCTGTAAAACGAGCTGAGCCCGAGCCTCCCAAGCTTGGGCTCGACTCGGCTCGTTAACATGCTTAATTGGAAGTAGCAGATATCCTCGGTCTGGTCCAATTTATTTATATTTTAATCAAAAACTTTAAAAAAATAGGGCAAATGTAAACTCCAAATAAATGGATCCGATTACTGATAACTATCGGTGCTTTCGTTTTAGTCTTGAAAAAAGGTTATGATAAATGACTTTATTAGTGAGGTTATCATGTCTCAAGTTTTTTTTATAGGTTGTAGCCAGAAGTTTATATGCAATTGGATGATTAAGGTGAAGAATCTATTATCTGCCCGGTGGTCAGCTAAAAACGTATAACAGTGCACCACCAAAATATTTACTCTTTTCGTACGTCAGTGGCTAGAAAATGGTCGGCAATCGGTTTAAATGTAGAGTTTATTTATTTGTCAAGCACGAGCTCAGATAAATCATTAATCCGACAAGAATCCGATCCGAGTCAAAATTCAAACAAGGTCCAAAATGAAGCGCAAATTCAACCCAAAAAACATTTATTTTGCATACTGTTATATGGAGAGAATGACGGAAAACTAAAGAACAAATTAGAGCGGGTTTAGCTAAGAATAATGCATCATATATCAGTTACTAATATTATAAAAGAGAGCCCAATTTTTGGCTAGCCCATTTACTTGTGAAGCAATAGTATAAAACATCAAGCTATAATCTAATTTGGACGGAACCTATTTTTGTTCCAAACAGGTAATTCAGGTTCCGTCTGGCATGAGCCTAGGTTCGGGTTGAACTAGGGCTTAGATTTTCTTAAAATTTTGGGGCTTAAAATTTTGGGCCATATGTTTGATGTGTCCAGCCGAATAAAATCAAAGTAAGTTCACGGGATATTATGGTTCCTTATATGCCTCCAGTGACACTTGGAGATATATGATAATGTCTCAAGTTTTTTATAGAAAAGAGAGACGGAGAAAGCGGCAGGGGAGAAGAACATTCAATCCACTGCCATCGCCGCATCGCTGAGCCGGCGATCCTTCCGCTCTAGCAGCCGTCGGCCCTCACGCTCACAGGAGGCGGAGGCGGCGCGAGGGTTTCCGGACGCTGAGCAGCGTGACGTCGTCGACGACCGGGCCGCAGAGCGAACCGTCGGTCCGGGTATTGTAGTAGGTGCTGAGGAAGACGACCCGGGTGCGCTCGGCCTCGGCGGTGAACCGGAGCACGGCCCGCTTGAAGCCGCCGGTCCCTTTAGAGTCGTAGGGAACCTTAACGGTGGAGCGGGCCGCGAAGGCCTCGACCATCATGGTTCCAGCGCAGGCGTTGCCGGCGTCGCCCACCGAGAAGGAGAGGGTGTAGACCCGGCCGACGACGGTGCGGACGACCTGGGCGAGGGCGCTCTCCTTGCCGCCAACCAGCTCGACGGCGCGCTTGCCCTGGGGGACCTTGAAGTGGGCGGAGTCAATGTAGTTGACGGCCTTGAGGGACTCCACCATCCAGCTGGGGAGAGGAGAGTGGTCGTCCTCGATGTTGGGCGGGACCAGCACGCCCCACGTCGTATTGGGCAAGATGTAGGGCCCTTCCTCAAAGTCGGCGTTCTTCAACAGGTTTTCTGTCATTAATTGTTAACTATTGAGAGATGGATCAGGACATCAGGCCAATCTGGGGAGAAGATAGAGAGCGCTTACTGTTTGTGAGCCTGGGAGGATAGAGTGTCTTGATGGCGACGGAGTCGATGAGAGGACCGCAGGCCGGGTCCTCTTCGACGCCAGGGTTATGGATCACGAGCTCGACTTGGGGGAACAAGGCTTGGAAGGCCCAGGCGTAGCAGTCCCAGCCACTGCTGCTGTACATGGTCTGCATGGGGAGCACGCCGGAGTCCGGGGTCACCGAGACGTTGAGCCTCTCCTCCTGGGCGCAGGTGCGGGCGGCGCAGAAGGTGATGGAGTAGTACATGCCTTTGGTCACCTTGAGCTTTTGTTTTATAGAGGCCTCGTTGCCGAGGCGCACCGCGTGGACTCCCTCGGGGACTGGCAGCAGCATGTCGCCCTGCTTGTGCCCCGACTCGATGTACTCCACGAAGCCGGTGATCTCCCACTCCGGGATGGCATAGCGGCCGATTACCTGAGTACCGTTTAGCTGGGAGCGGCTGGGCCCTTTCTCAAAGTTCCCATTCGGCAGCAAGCCTGCTGCAGCACCTGCAATTGAACGGAGATTGTAAGGGGAGTAGTCGTCGTCGCATGTCACGTGACTTCGTCAATTAAGGGCCAAGGATTCAAAACTTTTAGAAATTCCGCCTTTCAAAATATAAATTTTATAAAAAACCATTTGCTGTCGTGCAATTATATTTTTAAAGCACGGTTAAGCTTTAATATATATTTGATAACCAAAATAAAAAAGTACTTTTAGTATGATAAAATGATAATAAATAATATTGTATAGCATTACATATTAAAATATAATACAATATAATATTACATATTAAATTATTATTATTTTATATAATACTATTATAATATAGTGCAATATAATATTGAATAATATAGAATAATAATATAACATAATATGATATAATAAAATATCATTAATAGTACATTATTAATATTACAAATTAGAATCCAATCTAATAATAAATTATATTTTATTATAGTATAATACTAATATATTATTATTAAAATTATATTAGCCTTATATTATATTATATGTTTCTGGACCTTTTCGAGGTCACATAGCGCCCTGCTAAGATCTGAGTCGAAAACATATTCACAGAAGAGACTAAAGAAGAGAGTAGCATCACTGTATCACCTAAGAAGCATGCATGTCCCCCCCCCACCCAAAAAAAAAAACACAAAGGATTTGGTAATCTGCTGCACCAGAGTCCAATGCCCATCGGCGTCACCCTCATTTGGCAGTTACCTTATGAAACCAGGTCATCAAAAAATGCAATGAGACGGACCTATCTGCGCGAAAGGAAACGTGCGCTTCCATCAAGTCCCAGACCTAGATCCAAATGCCTCAAGACAGCTAGCAAAACTTAATAGACTTGAGAATTAATTAGGGATGCACGCTATCAGAAATCCACTTAAATGGGACCCACGAAGTACAGCTCGCCGATCCGTAGATCCAGTAGTAAATCGAACCATCCGATCCGGCAACTTCCTCCAAAAGCAGATTAAATGGGCTTTATCACTCCAGCCTGTCAGAATCATACGGCGTGGACAAGTTCTCATCGCAACATGCCAAGATTCGTGCTCATAAATCTCGCACACAACAACCATCTTGCCACATGGCAACTTTTTCAGACGCGCGGCGACCAGTAATCAAGAGCAGTCCCCCTATGAAATCGATAAATTTAAACCAAATTGACAGCACCAAGACAAGAGGCCGTAGCCGGCCGACACGAGAATATTTTTTTATCTATATCTTAGAGCGAAACAGAGCGTTAAATGAAGGGCATTTCCGGAAGTCCAAACACCACAGGGGCGACAAGGCTGACACTGGGACTCTGCTTAAACTATTGCCACCCACATGGGTACGTATATGCTGCAGGACGACCCGAATCTGCACCATCTTGGTGCCCCATTCTCTTCAAATACGATTCAAACATCAGCACGCGTCCCAACAAAATTTTACCCTCGAACCGGAGGGCCGATTTGAATTTGCTCGCCTTGTTTTGAATATTTTGAATATTCTAGTGTAGCAGATTTATTGGGAAACGAGGGCGGATGGAGATGGATGCTTGAGGATCGTTTAAGAACCATGGAACCGTGGCGGTTCTTCGAACAAACGTTAGATGTTTTTTTTTTTATATAGTATTGCAGATCAAAGAGAAAACGAAAAGGTGATTTAGTCATCTGGACTTCTGGAGTGGATCTCGAATACAGATAAATCTATCTAGTCTGCCAGCTAAAAAGCCAAAAATAAGCGCTGGAACCTATCTGGGATTAGAGAGACCAAAGGTGACACAGAAAAGGTCATCGAAGAAGAGAAGTTAACCGCGATCGTAATACCAAAAGAAAACAGAGCTCAGGAATCTTACCGTCGGTGATGGCAGCGGCGCCCCGAGCGGCGGCGAACAATAGCAGAACCAGCGCAGCATAACGCGACATCATGCTCATATACAGTACACTCACTACGCAGACTGAGGGAACGAGAACGAGAACGAGAGAGAGAGAGAGAGAGAGAGAGAGAGATCCGCCGATGGATGGACGGGTGGGCTTGGGGTTTGGGGTTTGAGGGGGGCTTATAACGACGGGATTCCACGAAAACACCCTCTGCTTTCCTTCTAATAACGAAAGCGCCAAAGCGTCAGAGGCATTAAACAACTCTCTGGCGAGTCCACGTGTTCTCCGGCCCGGTTTGAACGCCGAGAATGTGTCGGTTTCTCGTAGCGTCCCGATAAGACGTCTCGATATTTTGGATTCGGCGCGTCCTAGCCCTCAGGCTTCACTCCTCAAACCCCCGCCCGCCCGGGGGACACGAGCAGCCCCGATATCACGTGCACCGTCCCGCGCCGCTGTTCCACGCCAGCCCCCGCGGCGGAAGGGTAGTCTCGTCATTCGGACAAGTCCAAGAACCATAAGATGGCCGGTCCGGTCTGGTTCTCATCTTCTTCATGGGCATGCTTTTTTTTTCTTTTTTTTTTTAATATGATCACTGTGATCTTAATAAGCTGAAAAGGGACAGGAGAAATCTTGGCTATGGACATGAATCCGCCTACCGTTGGGAATTCCATCATGGCCCGAGAGATTATCAAAAGGTCTGCAGCTTTCCTCGAAGTAGCCAGGGCTCCATGCGCTAATGAGCACCGACAAGAGAAAAAGATGCTGCATAAAGGACAAGAGAAATTTTCAGCAAAAAAAAAAGGACAAGAGAAATGAGAAATCTCGTCGCAATTATTTTATAGTACCACAGAACATGACTCCATCTACCGTGTAGAATTGCAAACAAGGTCCACTTAGGCCCTATAATAATTCAGATTTCTTAAAATAGTTGGAGTTGCATGTGCAGTCCTGCCAATAAACTAGATAAAAACTTTGGCGATTATTTTTGCGCTTAGTTAATTTATATTTCTATAGATTTGTATGTACATTTCATTAGGGAATGGATAAACTTGTCAGTTGAAAATCCCAAGACTTATGCGATTTCGAAATAAAACTCACTCTCCCATGTTCTTTTTTGTTTATTTTTTTGGTGAATCTGGAAGTGAAAGATCCCAAGAAACAACTTTGAGGGATGAAGATAGGTACAACCCAAAGCGCCACGCTGAAATAAGCAAGACAAGTCTCAAAGGAAAAATGAGCGCCCTCTAAAATCCCACTACAAAAAAAATAGTATTTTTCGACACGCAACTGCCGATGCTAGAAGCGTCCATAATTTTGGTTGATGTACCAAAATATGTAGATGTTTCTAAATAACATCGAAAAATACCGACGGAGTCTGACTTAGACTAAATAGCGTCGTCGGAAATCAAAATAACAAACGACGCTTTGCAAAGCATCATCGGAGAGCCCGAAAGCGTCGTTGGAGGCCGATTGCCCCAACAACACTATATTTCCTATTATTTACCACTCACTACTACATGACTTGATGATCCAACATGCCATATGTTGTGGGATGGGGTTCCCAGTTTAGTCCCACATCGGCTAATCAACGGAAAGGTCTGTGCCTTATAATGAGGAGGCCTAAAACCTTTCCTCACGAGGCGCCTTTTATAGGACAAAACCGTGAGGGTAGGGGGCAACCTCCGCGGACCCCCGCGCCGTCAGGGCTCGGGACTGTCATTGGGACTGTCATTGGGCTCCGGCCCTAGGCGACCTCCCTGGGCGACCTCCCGCAGACCCGAAGCGGCAATCCCAGAGCGGACAATACCTCGGGAGGGACGCAGATGCTTTCCCTGCTCGGCCGGTGTGTAGGCTGGTGTCGGGGTTCCGACCCCACATCAGATGGCGCTAGAGGAAGGGCCCCGGCCACGCACAGACCTTCCCGCTGGGGGGGCTGTGTTGTGGGATGGGGTTTCCAGTTTAATCCCACATCGGCTAATCAGCGGAAAGGTCTGTGCCTTATAATGAGGAGGCCTAAAACCTTTCCTCACGAGGCGCCTTTTATAGGACAAAACCGTGAGGGTAGGGGGCAACCTCCGCGGACCCCCGCGCCGTCAGGGCTCGGGACTGTCATTGGGCTCCGGCCCTGGGCGACCTCCCTGGGCGACCTTCCGCAGACCCGAAGCGGCCAATCCCAGAGCGGACAATACCTCGGGAGGGACGCAGATGCTTTCCCTGCTCGGCCGGTGTGTGGGCTGGTGTCGGGGTTCCGACCCCATATCACCATACGAGTGTGGCCTCGCCAGTTTATATGACTTTGCATTTGAAATTTGATGGTGGTGATAGAGCTTAGGCAGTCAATGGCAGGCAACTGCAGAATAATGCAACCAAGATTAGAGAGTTTGCTCGGTGATAGAGTGTCTAACATCATGCATGCTGCTGTATAAAGAAGCATAAGAACTCAATTCAATTGAAAGACTAAATCGGTACCAATACAAGCACTATCTTTCTTATTTTCCTTGCAAGACATGACTGTGCTGTATGGATATGATCTGGATCATTCTTGTGCCAACAAAAACAAAATGTCACAAGGCCACTTCGTTTGGTATTAGCACCGCTAGCGGGCTCGTCGGGGGACGGTGAAACCTGGAGTGGGACGAGACAGAGATCAAGTCAACAGCCAGAAGGTTGGGAACAGCCCACGATGTGGGGCCCGTCCCGCGAACTGGGCGGGCAAAGATTGCCCCAGAGTGGGCCTGGAGCCATGCGCCAATTTAAAAGAAGATCGAGGCCTCCGACGCCAACAGTCACGTGGGTCTGACATGATCTCTGCAACTCCAATTCCGGAAATCTCACGGAAATCATGGCCCATTTCGCGCTTCCTTTTTTTTTTTTTTATAATCTACATGCCGACCTGTATGAATTTTAGCTAGAACACAGAGTTTGGATAAGGGGAAGGCGTGGGAAAAACTTGGCCGTCTGATCAAAAAACCGACGGAGGTATTCCGCGGATGCTTTTGTAACTTAGGCGGTGTGATTCCTAACTTACAAATTGCAAAATTTGTCCCCATTTGGGATAAATTTTTAGTCGATTTGTTACGGGAGAGGAAATTGGGAACACCTCGTCGGTTCGGTCCGGATCCGATGTGCTGCTGCTGTCACGGGTTCCAATCGTTTGCCTTGCAATTCGACCATCCAATCTTGATCCAACGGAGGAGACTGCGACGAAAAAAAAAAACAAAACAGAAAGATGACGATATCTTGATATGGCGAAGGGAACCGTCGCAGGAGGCTAACGGAGAGCTGGAAGCCGCGGGACACGGAAAACATGCGGCGTTGGGTTGACGGGCGGTCAGAGGGAATTCCGCTCGACGGACTTTATTCACTGCCAGCTGGCAAAAAATAATAAAAAAAAAGCGAAAGCCATGCTGCTCCAACAACAATTATAATTAAAAGAAATCATTAAGCACCGCAAATTAATAGCTCGGGAGGCAAGAATAGCTGGCCTGAATATAAACTTGCCAGGATCAGCATAATATAAAGGTTAACCAAACAAATTGCTACACAAGAAGTTCCACAATTTACTTAGAATATCCCAACTTAGCAGGCATGTATTTAGTTCTACACCGATTATTTAGTAGGTAGATTTTAGGTACTTATACAGGATCAAAAAAAATTCAAATAATATTTTTTAGCTATTTTGTTTAACAAAATTTAGAGTTTTTGATATCAAAAGCTGAATTGAGGTTGGAAACTTACTCATGCATGCATCACATGAATACGCCGGAGAAAGCCTCTCGGGCACGGCTGTTTCGCGCACCTCCACGTGCCAGCTTATTTAGTGGCGTGTCATGTTTCGCCTTCTTGGTGCCCCTCCACAACCCTGTAATTTACCAATTTGTCTCGACCAACTTCTTCGTGCCCCTCCATAACCCTGTAATTTGTCTCGACCAAGATGTGCCAGTGATTACCAGGAAGTATTTGCTCTGACAATATTCAAGTCATCCTAAGATAAAAAACCCAAAGAAACAAAGCAATGAGATTGCCAAAGGAGGGTTGAGATGGTAAAACGCCGGGTCTCACTGAAACTATTAGTCTCATAATTATAAGGGACAACAGCGTCTAAAGAATGAACAGGCACAGCACCATATCCAGAGTTACACCCCATTTTTCTTGCCAAGATACAACCACCCCACAAATCATAGGTGTGCAGTCAGCATTACATGTATCTGATTTTGACTGGCTTGTAGGGTACAAATGGTCCCAGATCGAGCTTTGACTGTCTTTTGGGTTTAGAAGTAGGACGCAGCTCCACATTGTTATAAAAAATAATATTTTTCTCACTGAATATGTGTCGGTAGGGCTCCTCCAGGGCTAAAGTCGGTTTTTATCAACTTAAATAATTACCCCCTTATGCACATGCACCTGATATACCAGAAAGTCGATTGGAATAATCATCATTCTTTTTGTTATCATCGTCCAGGCCTTTTTCCCATCAACATTGTATCGTAAGTTGATGTTGGCCAAAATATACGTACTAAATTTAGAAGATCAAGCAAAGTTCTTAGAACAAATGATTCACTACACTGGCATCCTAGTTTATCTTTCTTGAAGCGTATAAAGCGTAGGTGTCTCATGCCTTGGATGTCAAAAATAATTCTCTCTTGATGCTTTCCCATGAATGGATCGCCTTACAATCCATGGATCAACTGAATCATATTCTAAGAATTGGAAGAATTTACTAAAGGATGTTCCGATCAACATTGGTATTAGCATTGCGAACATCCAAAATTCGGTACCACCAAAGACAGATAGATTGTTATGCTTTCATATTACATGAAACCGTGCTGATTTTTGCACCATAAAGTACAATACCATTATGGATTGCCACCATATCATCCATCTCGAAAACAGACGACTCTACTTTACATCTGCACGGGTCATGTGTCAGCACTAAAAGAGCTAACTAGCTCTGAGATAGATGACATGGCAAGTAGTACAGAAATTTGCGATACAAAAGTCACAACTCACATGGAACACCTACTTTCATCAAGGGTAATGGCCCCATATCATCACATGTAATGCCCGGCGGTTACATTAGATGCGTATATAAGTGGAGAACATGCTATGAAACTTCTGACACTGGACCCATCTTGTCTTCAATATCCTCTAATCGCAAGAGGCATGGAGGGGGGGGGGGGGGGGGGGGGGGAGGCCTCACATGGAATCGTAAGTCACACCCCTCCACATGGCATGAGTAGCTTACTTCTAGGAATAACATTGCATTGCTGGTGGATAATTGTGGCACGTCCATTTGAGTTGCACGTGGCGCGGTTCCACAGATCGATGACCATGCTTTCATGCTGGGAGAAAGATCGATTGATATATAAATGAGCGGTGCGCATGCACATGCACTTTGGTAGCAGCACCGACGGTTGGTCTTAGAGAGAGGCTCGAAGAAGTTTCTTTAAATATTTTGTTGTTTTATTCTCATGAATAAACAACAAAATATTTTGTGGTTTTGGTCTCAATTTCTAAGTTTCAATGATCTAGATTTATGGCAGTCCACCGAGTCCGCCACTTCCCATCCCCCCGCGCCCTCTTTTTCTTTTGGGGCTCATTTGGTTCGTGAAAAAAAGGAGAAAAAATGTGGTAAATGGAAAAGTAACGAGATGCTTCTTGTTTTTTTGGAGTTTTCAAAGGAGAGAAATGAAAAAGTTGTATTATCATAAAAATATGATTTCCACATTTCATGGAAAAGTCTTTTCCATGAGAAACATGAGAAAATTACTTTTTCATGAGCCAGGAATCGGCGCTCCATTCAGTCTACAGCTTCCCCCAAGTAGCTCAATTATACTAAAAACGAGATCATTGCCTTATTAATGCTCGATGGTTTCATTAGCGAACATCATGAATGTTGCACTGATCAGCGATCGCGTGTAGCAGAGATGGAACACATGCCCTTACTTTTTAGCTAAAATAATGGCTCTTTCTTCGTGTCCAATGGCTGTCACCGCCCATTTTATCATTGTCATTGGTAGTGAATATGTATCAGGAAAATATGCCCTTATTTTTTAGCTAAATTAATGACTCTTTCTTCGTGTCCAATGGCCGGCACTGCCCATTTATCATAGACACTGGTGTTTAATATATGTGTCATTAAGTATTTGAAATTCTCCATTTTTAGTTATGTAAATGGAAAGACTAGAATGCTATATAAGGACCATGTCGAATTGCAAATGTAGAAAAATAAAAGCAAGGTAATGTAGCTCGGATTCGTCGGCTAGACCAGCTGAACAATAGCAGAATGCAAGTGTTCAGCCGACCGGCCAATACTGAAGCACCACATCTATGAATCAAAACACATTAAAAGTAATTAAGTTGGTTGTTGCTACACGTCTAATAACTACTACACGCCCAATCTTCTTGATAACCATCCTACACTCTCACTCGTGTATATACCAGGCCAAGGGACCGCTAAGTATGGTTTCTCTCACTTGATTTCACTCTCTATCACCTTTCTCTTCGATCTCTCTTGTTTCACCAAAATTCGGTCTTCCTTAAGTACCGAAAGATCCTCCGCCAGATCGAAACCGGCAACCTTTAATATTTCTTCTTTTTTTTACTTGCAGGTCAAATTCTTCATTCCGAGCAGCTTTTTCACTCCGAGCAGAACAATTCGGCCAGCTTGTGTTAGATCAGATTTCGGTCGGGCTGGATTTTGACTACTGTGATGTCAGTCCAAGTTTATTGATTGCTCATTAAGTTGAACTTGAGCCACACATACATTTTAGTTAAATATAATTTCATCAGTATTGAGAAACCTGCCTTTATTTTTATTTTTTTTGCTAAGCAAACCGGCCTTTATTTCATCAATGTTAAGAAACCAAGAGATCAGAAAGGGAGAAGAGGTGAAATTGAAGTTCGAAGGAGGTGGGCTGCGAGGTATTTCTTGTGTTTTGGTCGAGGTGGGAGAAGATGAAGAGGTGTGGAGAGGAGGCCGCTTGGCTATGTTGAATAGAGGAAACCGCGTTCGGTGGGTGGGTGTTGTGGGTTTTGGAGCTTGCCTTGGTAGGTTGATGAGAGATAAGGATGCACATTGGGAGTAAGGTGATCTTGAGCTCGGTCTATATTATTGGATGCGCCCGCTGTGCCCGTTCTCATATAAGGTCCGCTGTCGTTTCCTCAACGTTCTTAATTTTGGATGTCAAGCCCAAACCCTATATTTTGGGTTAATTTCAAATTTGGTTAGTAAGTTATCACTCCCTACTGATGTCTCGATGCTTAACCCAATTTAAGCTTTGATGTTAATTCATAATCATGTTTAAGCTCACAAATCTTACTAACAAGTCGAGTTCGAGTCAAGTTGGGTGTGGATTATTTGAAAACAATTGTTTATAATTTATCTTTTTAATTTAAATTATACTAGTATACTATGTTAGTTAATTTGTTGATTTGGTTGCTCTTTTGGGAATAACTTTGAAACTCTCATGATTGTCGCATTATACTTTTAATTATTTTTACTTTAATCATAATCTAAGTTTCAATGAAATAATAATCTTTTCTTTAAAATATGATATTGGTTTATCTATTCAAGGGTTTTATCTATATTTCAAGTTTTCCTTTTCATTAGCAGAATGGAAAATATTTTTAATATTATATTATTTTTTATTTTTGCTTATAATGCATTTTATGTCTCAATAGTTAAATTTTTATTTTGTCAAAAAATATATATTGATTTTCTTTCACTTCTCCTGAATCAGGGGAGCATTTTACCATTAAGTTCTGATGGGGGGTAAAATGAATCGTCCTGTTTAGGGCAAGGGATCGTCCTATCTCGGCCGAGCAAACCACAACTTCGATCAGATAGAACCGCAGTCCAGCTCAGAACCAGTCCAACCCCGGACTCCACCGAAGGCTTAGTCGATCTCGGCCGAATCTCTCCACTACCACGACCTACAACAATTTCTTCTGATGCTTATAATGACGTCGCAGGCCCGAGTTCGAGACACCCTGCTGTGTCAACTGCAAGCCCAAAAGTTCCTTTAACCCCAGAAATATTCGCCAACCTGCCCGACTAAGCTCGGAGCGCCTTCTGTATTCGCCGACCTGCCTCAACCAAGCTCGGGGCGCTTTATCTATCAACCCGCCTCGACCCTCAAGTTCGGGGCGCTCTACCAAGGAAGCTAGGCCTACCTCAGCACCCGATAGACCGACCTCACCAAATATATGATGCGATCTTTCTCCGAGCTCGGCCCCGCCTATGGCCGCATCCATGAGCTTACCCTCGCCTGTTTACGTGGACGTACTTTGCAACGCCTCCGCGCCATGCTTCGCTTTGGCCAACGACAGTCAAGGACAACGCCATGCAGCTCCAGCCATAACCTGCTACAACTGACAATGCCTTACCATTCATAAGAACGGACTGCACCATACGTTTCAAGTAAGCTATAGCTACGCGCCATCTGGCTTGAAGCCATCTTCTCTTATGATGAGAACGGGCCATACCTCCATCACCTGAGCACCTTTACAGAGACTATCAGGTAATGCCTAGGGGAACTTTTGATCTATCGGAGATCCACCCTAACTTGAACGTCGGAGGGCCCTCACCGGAACTACCAGTGAGGCTTTGTGCAGGTACGCCGTCGTGCGGAAGGTGGCTCACCCTCTTCCTCAACATTTCGGCAGCTCCCTTGACTCCTCCGGCGTGGTCACCCTCGGGCCAAATTTGAACCACAACAAGTTCTTATTTATTTTTATATGTACAAGGAATACAAGACTAATTTACAAGTTGCCACATGCAAAACAAAGATGAGGTGTTAATTTTTTAAGGTGTGAATTCAAAAATAGGAATGATATCTCCTCTCCATCTCTCATTTTATCATATCTTTTGTTTCAGCAACCAAAGTCAGTTAAAATGCATGTTATATTATGACTGGGCATTTTGATTTCTCATTATTATTTCCTTTCTTATCCTGTCTACTTGTGAAATTTTTATTGTCACAGCATCATCTGCGAGACAATTAAATTTAACTAATAATAATGAAATTCATTTGCTTTTATATGGCAGTTCTCGAGTATAACATAATGGAATTATAGATATATGTATAACAAGTGCACTTTTCAATTTTAGAAGGTGTTCCAGAGTCAACGTTGCAATCTAAAGTTTAGAGTTATTGTTTAGTATGTAGATATATACGTACATACACATGTACACCTGTATATGTATACATTTATCAAGCAAGCAAGGCATAAAAATATTCTAGATTTATTTTTTCATTTATTTGATTTTAATATAATTTAGGTAAAGAGAAATATACTTGAATTATATAATGTAATTCTGAATGTGAAATTAGTTAAATTTACATATATTCATGCAACTGATGTGGAGAAATTGATATGAATTGGAAAGGAGAGTAGGCACCAGCGGAGGTGATTTGAGCTATTTTATTTCATTCATGATCGTCCTGGCAATGGCGACGATGGTGCCAGAGAGCAACTCCTCCATCTTCCTCTTCTTGCTCCACCGCGAGCATAACCACCTCCCTCTTCTCTTTCTTCTCCATCTCTTCTTCTATTTCATTGCCGCTGTCTTCACCTTCCTCTTCCTCCTCAAAGCTAGGAGATGGTTATAGAACAAGGGAGGGGGATGAAGAAGGCAATGTTGTTCATGTTGTAAGAGGTTTTGAATTTGAAATTTGAAATGGTTGTGAACCGTTTCTCCCCATTTAAACTCATTTAAAACCATCCTAAATGCAATAGAGACGTTGGGCTCCAACGTTACTCCAGATAGGAGAGAGAGGAGAGTCCTCTCACTCTCATTTAATTCCTTCTCTTCACATCCGATTAGAGAGCTCTTTCCTTCTGTGTTTTTTTTCTTGCCTTCCTAATTTTCTTGCTTTCAAGCGGTGAGGGGAGAAGACAAGAGAGGTTATCTTGTTGTTGGTCTCCTCTTCGTCGATCACTCTTCATCTTTTCTCTCTGAATCAATTGTGTACGAGCATACAGAAAAATCCCTACGGAGTTCAAAAGATTTTGTAGTACTGTGCACGTCTACAAAATCAACAATCCGTTGTATCTTAGGAAGGGATCGCCAGAATCCGGTGTATATAAGGAGGCGAATCTTTTTCAAAAACAGTGACTACACGCCCCGGACCGATCTACAGGTATTATCTATTTTATTTTGGATCTAAAGGAAACGACATCAAAGAGGTATGCATCGGAACCGGTTGTTTCAGTGAAATTAAATTATTTGTGGATTATTTGAGTTTTTTGAGTTGTTTGTCCAACAATTTTTGAAAGAGATTTGTTTTCGAAACATAAAGACGGACAAAGTTAAGAACTCATTAAAAGATATCCTGAAATCCGAGTCATTCGATGGAAAGAATTTTGTTAGATGGCAAACAAAGATGGAGTTATGGTTAGACACATTAGATTTATATTATGTGGTTTCAAACAATCTTTCAACTAAGGACCCAATGGATCATGAATCCGATAGATCAGCTGCTAAATACAAATTTGATAGAGATGATCGTTTGTGCAAAAGTTTGATACTTAGTGCACTAAATGATAACTTATACGACATCTACTCTAGAGCTGAAGGTACAGCTAAGATGTTGTGGGATGAACTTGAGTCAAAGTATGATGAAGAAACTGAATTAGAAGAGAAGTTCATCATAGGAGAATATTTTTCTTACAAAATGGTAGATCACAAATCAGTAATTGATCAAGCACATGAAGTCCAAAATAAAGAAAAACATAGGAATAACCATAAATAGGACTTGTGTAATGGCTCAGAAGTTAGTGCAAAGGCAAACTTAGTGGAAACAAAGAAAACTAACTTCTCGAGGAATAAACCCAAGAAACATTTTGAGAAGCAAAAACCAAATATTCAAAAGGAATGGAACAAGAGAACATGTTATGTCTGCGGAAAACCAGGACACTATGCCAATCAGTGTAGACATAGAAAGGACAAGGTCAAGGGGCAAGGTGACAAAGTGACTCCTCAGGCAAACGTGATAACCAGTTTTGGCTCTGCTGGAACCGAGGACAGATTAGTAATCTCAAAATTTGAGTTAAACCTGGCATACAATCCAACCGAATGGTAGATTGACACAAGAGCTACTGTCCATATTTGTTCTGATATTTTCTCTTTTTCTTTCTACCAGGAGGTTAAAGGGAGAACTGTGACCATGGGCAACTCTAGTATTGCACAAGTGATTGGAGAAGGAGAAGTAAAATTGAAGTTCACATCTGAAAAATTTCTTACTCTCCAGAACGTGCAACATATGCCAGATGTTAGCAAGAATCTTGTTAGTGGTTTCCTTTTGAGTCAGTTAGACTTTAAATTAGTGTTTGAATCAAACAAGATTGTAATTACCAAAGGTGGGACATTTGTTGGGAGGAGCTATGTTGCTAATGGGTTATTTAAATTGAGTGTATTACCATGCAACAATATGAATAAAAATATTTCTTCTGCACTTGTTATGCATATCGACTCTTTAGAGATGTGGCATAGTAGACTTGGACATGTGAATAACAATACCCTCAAAAGAGTGATGAGTTTAGATTTAATTCCTAAATATAATTTAGAGAAGAACAAAAAATGTAAAATTTGTGTTCAAGCTAAACAACCTAGAAAACCATTTAAATCAACAAGCAGAAGTTCTAACCTACTTGATTTAATACATAGTGATATTTGCGAGATGAGCGGTATTTTGACGAGAGGAGGAAAAAGATACTTTATTACCTTTATAGATGATATGTCAAAATATTGTTATGTATATTTAATAAAAACTAAGGATGAAGCCTTAGAAAAATTTAAAATTTATAAATCAGAGTTTGAAAATCAAACCCAGAAAACAATAAAAGACTTAGGTCAGATAGAGGAGGAGAATATAGTTCAACAGAATTTGGAAAATTTTGTGAAGAATATGGGATTCTGCATGAAACTACTGCCCCTTATTCTCCTCAGTCAAATGGAGTCGCTGAAAGAAAAAATAGAACTTTTATTGACATGATTAACTCAATGCTTACTAGTTCTGGTCTTTCCAATAATTTGTGGGGTGAAGCTCTAATTTCAGCATATAAAATACTTAATCGTATACCATTTAAAGATAACCAGAAAACACCATATGAGTTACGGTGGGGTAGAAAACCTAGTCTAAAATATTTTAAAGTTTAGGGTTGTCTTGCAAAAGTTAAAATTAACTCTAGCAAGATGACTAAATTGTCTCCTAAGACTTTCGATGCAGTTTTCATAGGGTACACGAAAAGTAGTAACGCATACCGATTCTAAGTAGTACGATCAGATGTACCTAATATTACACCAAACACTATTAAAGAATCGGATGATGCGGTATTTTTTGAGAATGTGTTCCCCATGAAAAAAAAGAGAAAGTTAGAAATAGGAGAATCCTCTAAATCACAAAATGATAACACCGAAATAGAATCCCAAGTCGAACTTAGAAGGAGCAAGAGACTTAGGATAGAGAAAAATCGAGGAGATGAATTACATGCTACGATTTTAATCTTGTTCTTTTTAAAAGAGAAATTAAAAGTAGGATACCCCAAGTATAGGGTGTAGCAAAGTAATATTCTCGGTGAGTCCGAGATCGAATCCACAGGGATTTGACAGTGAACAAAAACTAAAGGCTAAATAATATTCAGATTGACAAAAATATAACTAAGGCATTAGGATTCAGCCTAGCACTTAATCATGCATTTCTTAAAATCATCTATTAATCATAATAAAATATATTTAGTTTTATGGGCAGCATTATAGTAATTCTATTTTAAACTACATGGATTTCTAAGCATCTGTTATACCCGGGAGAAATAACAAATCAAAGAAAATATATAAGTTTGAAATAATTTCTATCAATCTACTGCACCATAATTCAAATCAAAAACATTAAAATTCAATTGATGATTAAAGGAAATACATGAAGAAAATGCTAGGCTTTTCCCTAGCCTTAGCTATATTAGATTTAGCTATCCATAGGAGATGCAAGCATTTTTGTAAAAGGGATTAGTATAGAACAAATAAAATAAAGCATAAATCCCTTTTTTTTTTCTTTTCTTTGGTTCAGAAAATAGGGCACTCTGTTTTCTCTCCCGGCTCCCTTCTCTCCTCCGTCCGATTGCCTCTCAATCCCCCTTCCCGCCGACTAGCTTCTTCCCTTTGCTTCACCAGAAGGATGATGAATCGTGGCCCCCTGGTCGCCTCTCCCCCTTGCTCCATGTCCTCCTCCTGCCTCCACCCGATGATGCCTTCTCCCCTCCGTGGCCTGGCTGGATGGATCCGTGCGGCTGCCTTCTCTTGGACCAAGCCCGACTGAGACGATCGGAAGACTAGATGCAGATAGATGGCTTCCAAGTTCCTCCTCCTTCTTTCCTCCTCCGTCGTGGTTGCTGGCTTCCTCCTCTTCCTCCACCGTGTGGTTCTCTCCTTCCTCGTCGGCTGATTTCCCCTCCTCCGTGATCCGTGGCCTCCCTCTCCTTTTATAGACACTTCACTGGTTTGGAGAAGCTGGAACGCTGCTGGGAGCGGATGAGGCTTGGATTTGAATGCTTGGGACTCTTCGGCGTTGGGAGGTTGAACATTGAAGAAGTTTGAGCTGCAGTCATTGATGTTGGATTTGTGGATGAGCTGAGAAGAAACGGGGGAGACGGAAGGACTCTGATGAATGCTGGGACGTTGCAGACGTTTGGGAAGCTCCAGATGTTGACGTTGGGAAGTTAAGAAGACTCATGGAAAAGAAATGGAGGACTCGGCTTGGGACTCTTCTCCTCCGATGGCTGCTGGCCTCCTCCCTTTCCGTCGCACGCTCCGCGCTTGGATGAGCTGGGAAGAAACAGGGGAAACGGAAAGATGCTGATGAGATGCCATTTGGAATTGAAGAGCTGGTTTAGCTTAGGTCTCTTGGGTCTGATTTAAGTCCCTTGGATTTGGTTTAGGTCCGTTGGATGAGATGCCATGATGCTTGGAATTGAAGAGCCCGTTTGCATGTGCATGAAGGTCCACGGTCGGTTGGAAAATTGGAAAATTTCGAAGCCCCCATGCTGTGGATGTTTGGAAAATTTATTGAGCTTGGGCTGCCAGGCATTGGGCTCAAATCCAGAGTTACTGGGTCTCTTGGATTAATTTCACTCAAACATTAATTAATTAATTTTATTAATAAAAATTAACTATAATACTAATTAAGATAATATGAAAATTTCACTTTTGTACTCTTATCACACCCTCCAACTAGCTTATTGCTAGTCTCTAGCAATTTAGTGTGAAAATGATAAAATGAGGGTGCAAAAGTGATGTTTATTTTATCAATATGCATGAATTAAAATAAATACTCACTTTCGTAGAGCATTACGATTGCACTTAGCACGTGCAACAAGCCGTTAAACCCCTAGGTTACCCTAGTGGACGAGTGTTGTCTCGTGAGGGTTTGCAGTGATGTTACCCACAAACATCGTTTTTAAGTTAGAAGATACTTTAAAACATAGCAACCCTTAAGGCAAATGTAAATGTGACGTCTCATAATATCTATACCTCCACCACAATTGGGTACCCCTTGAGTTCTAGGTGTACTACTCAAATTCACAAGTGTTAACTATCATTTGTTAGCTCCCGACTCACTAAATTTTCCGAATATCACATGTTATTTATCCAGAATGGTTCGCATATAAAAATGAAGCTATCAATCCCAACTAGACATCCCAGGTACACAGAGTTCTAAAACAATGGAGTCAAACCAGTCATCCACATGTCACTTGGTTTAAGTTTAGCTAACTCACTCATGTTTAAAATATTATTTTTTTTTCTTCTTTTTTTTTTTCACACAATGACTACAACAGTCCAACTCCATTAGGCTCTAGTAAGGTCCATGTAACGAGCTTTGGGTCAATGACTCTTGATCCAGTTGGCTCAAGGCATTAGGTGAAACACACCTCGGACTTAATTACTCGAACCAGACTACGCCACGAGGCCAGACTAGTCACTTATTTCAGTCATTTTCACCTTTTTACGCGAACACTCGCTGCTTTGTAGGCAAGAGGCCCAGTTACTCAGTGAAGACAAACAGTATTATTTCTCTCTTTTTTTTTCTTTTTATATATATATATATATACATATGTAACGTGACTGTATTGTGACTATAGGTCAACCAAGGTCAGAACATAAGGCACCCAGGTGATCTAGCCAGGAATTTCAAACTTTATCTTTGTGTGAAAACCAAAACATGGACTTTAAGATAAGGACACTCGTACTTCTCTTGCGAATAAGGTCAACAAACAAATAGGTAACACAAGTGAACTCCTGAGGCTTTCCTATTGTCATTGAATACTTGTGTGGGGATCTAATAATAGGTCTCTAATAAGTCATAATATGCTCCTTGCCTTAATAGCTGCACATGTTTATTTCTTTGAAAAAAAAAAAATATAGTGGTAATTAAATGCAACAAAATATATGTTTAAATAGAATTTTTTTTTAATAGAGAATTTTTTTTTAAAAAAAAATATATGACAATTTGTATGATATATAGAAAAATACAGTAATTTCTCCCCCAACTTAAATTCAACATTGTCCCCAATGTTGCAACATGAATGCATTAAATATGTTTGTATGAAGAATAATAAGGCTGAAGGTTAGAATTTACCTGATAGAATGACTGCATACTGTTGTTGCTCTCCAATTGTCATATGAAAGAAAGAAAAATTATGTACAAACAGAGGATCTCTAGCAGATATAGAGATCAATCCTGATAAACAGGATCTCCCAGATTGGTCGATTCAACTTCTGGGGTAAAGTTGTCCAAAAATAACTTCAAATGTTGGCCATTTACTTTAAAAATATTATCGGTGTTTGGATTCTCTATCTCAACGGTTCCATACGGATAAACAGTTTTAACTATAAATGGACCAGTCCACCTAGATCTCAATTTTCCTGAAAATAAATGAAGTCTTGAATTATACAATAGAACTTTTTGGGAAGGCTCAAATGTTTTTCTTATAATATTTTTATCATGAAAGACTTTCATTTTATTCTTATAAATTCGAGCATTCTCATATGCTTCATTCCGAATTTCCTCTAGTTCATTAAGTTGAAGTTTGCGTAGTGAACTAGCCTTATCCATATCAAAATTAAATCTCTTAATAGCCCAGTAGGCCCTATGCTCCAATTCCACAGGCAAGTGACAATATTTGCCAAAAATAAGACGGTACAGAGACATACCAATCGGACTTTTAAAAGCAGTACGATAAGCCCAAAGTGCATCAGTTAAACGCAAAGACCAGTCTTTGCGATTTGGGTTAACCGTTTTTTTCAGAATATTCTTAATTGATCGATTTGATACTTCAAATTGTCCACTTGTCTGTGGATGATAAGGGGTGGCGACTTTATGGGTGATCCCATATTTTCGCATTAAAGCCTCAAAAGGCTTATTACAGAAGTGTGAACCCCCATCACTGATGATGGCTCGAGGCATTCCAAATCTGGAAAGAATGTTTTCCTTTAAAAATTTTAGAACAGTTTTGTGGTCATTATGTTTGCAAGGAATTGCCTCAATCCATTTGGAGACATAATCTACAGCTACTAAGATGTACAAATTTCCAAATGAAGGAGGAAATGGACCCATGAAATCTATTCCCCAACAATCAAATATTTCGATAATTAAAATTGGGTTGAAAGGCATCATATTCCTACGAGTTATCCCACCTAACTTTTGACAACGCTCGTAAGCTTTGCAAAAGTTATGGAAATCTTTAAACAAGGTGGGCCAATAGAAACCGCACTGTAAAATTTTTGCAGCCGTTTTCTTAGTAGAGAAATGACCACCGCAAGCTTCAGAATGACAAAATGAAATGACACTAATAAATTCGTCATTAGGTACACATCTCCTAATAATTTGATCTGGGCAGTATTTGAAAAGATAAGGATCATCCCAGAAAAATTTTTTTATTTCAGTCAAAAATTTTCCTTTGTCTTGTTTATTCCAATGACTTGGTAGTTCACCTGTGACTAGAAAATTTGCAATGTCTGCAAACCAGGGTGAAGATGTGATCTCAAACAGTTGCTCATCAGGAAAAGTGTCTTTTATGGGTGAATTGTCTAAGAAATCTGGAAGAGTCAGACTCTACATTTTCTACCCCCTTTTTATCTCTTATTTCTAGAAAAAATTCTTGGAGCAGAAGGATCCACCTAAGCAAACGCGCCTTAGCATCCTTTTTTGAAAGAAGGTACTTAAGGGCAGCATGGTCAGTGTAGATAATGATTTTGGATCCAATCAAGTAAGACCTAAATTTGTCTAGTGCAAATACTACGGCGAGTAGTTCTTTTTCCGTAGTGGTGTAATTCATTTGTGCACTATTTAAAGTCTTACTTGCATAGTAGATAACATAAGGTTTCCTTTCTTTTCTTTGCCCTAGAACTACCCCAACTGCATATTCACTAGCATCACACATAATTTCAAAAGGAAGTGACCAGTCAGGTGGTTGCATGATGGGAGCAGAGGTCAGCAAGCTTTTAAGTTTATCAAAAGCTTTTTGACATTCTTCAGACCACACAAAATGGGTTTCCTTTTGAAGGAGATTACATAAGGGTTTAGATATTGAGCTAAAATCTTTAATGAATCTCCTATAAAATCCT
Source organism: Phoenix dactylifera (assembly GCF_009389715.1). Classification (NCBI taxonomy): domain Eukaryota; kingdom Viridiplantae; phylum Streptophyta; class Magnoliopsida; order Arecales; family Arecaceae; genus Phoenix; species Phoenix dactylifera. Next base: position 87,152 of record NW_024067884.1, read on the forward strand.
GCATGACCCAAAAATGAGCGTATGTCTTTGATAGTTTTTGGGTTGGGTAAATTAGCAATTAAGTCAATTTTAGCCTTGTCTACTTCAATTCCTTCAGATGAAATGACATGCCCGAGAACAATTCCCCTAGTTACCATGAAATGGCACTTTTCCCAGTTTAAGATTAGATTCTTCTCCTCACACCGAATTAAGACTAGTCTTAAATGGTCCACACAGTTTTCAAAAGAGGAGCCAAAAATCGAAAAATCATCCATGAAAACTTCCAAAAAGCGCTCAACCATGTCAGAAAAAATACTGAGCATGCATCTTTGGAAGGTTGCAGGAGCATTACATAATCCAAAAGGCATTCTCTTGTAAGCAAATGTGCCAAAAGGACATGTAAAAGTGGTCTTTTCCTGATCTTCAGGATCAATTGCAATTTGGTTGTAACCTGAATAGCCATCTAGGAAGCAATAATATTTATGACCTGCTAACCTTTCTAAAATTTGATCAATAAAAGGTAGAGAAAAATGATCCTTCCTAGTGACAGAATTAAGTTTTCTATAGTCAATGCATACACGCCAACTAGTGGGGACCCTAGTTGGAACTAATTCATTGTTGGCATTTTTGACTACAGTAACACCAGATTTTTTCGGGACCACTTGGGTTGGACTTACCCATTTACTATCTGAAATTGGGTAGATCATACCCGCATCCAGAAGTTTCAGAACTTCTGCTCTAACCACATCCTTCATATTTGGGTTTAATCGACATTGAGGTTGACGAGAAGGTTTGGCATCAGCTTCTAGGTAGATTCTATGAGTGCAAATTGAGGGACTAATTCCCTTGATATCAGCAATTGTCCACCCTATTGCTCCCTTATGCTCTTTGAGAATTTCTAATAATTTTAGTTCTTGACTTTGTTCGAGTTGGGATGATATGATCACCGGAAAAGTCTCTTCTTGACCAAGGTATGCGTACTTGAGCTCAGATGGCAAAGGCTTTAGCTCAAGTTTAGGTGCTTGAACACTAGATGGTAGAGGACTATTGTTGCGTGTGGGCAATTCTTCAAAACGAGATTTCCACCTATCTGTATCCAACAAAGGAGCTGAATCTAATATAACAATGATTTCTCTAAAGTTTTGGTTGATATCTGTATTTCCGAAATGAGTTAGGCATGTTTCTAAAGGATCAGAAGAAAGAGATGGGACAAGAACATCTTCTACAATGGAGTCGATCAGATTAACTCCATGAATTTCATCATTTTCATTGTCATTATCGGGTTGTTTACAAATGTTAAATATATTAAAATCTATAGTCATATTCCCGAATGACATTTTCATTATTCCATTTCGACAGTTGATCAAAGCATTGGTGAGGATGATAGTGTTATTTTGATGATTAACAAGCAATTATCTAGAGTATATTATAAGTTAAATTGATACTTCATTTATAAGTTCAATACTCTCAGTATATTTGTATGAATTGATATAGATACATGTCTTTGTTCATTTGAATGAATCTAACCTTGAGATGCAGCAAAGTGTAGATTGAGTCGACCCAAAGGATGATTGGGTCGACCCCGGCACATCAAGAAGTCATTTGGCACACTTCTGCAAAATTGGCACAGATGAACAGTGAGTTGGGTCGACCCAAGGTAAGCATGAGTCGACCCAAACTTCAAGAACCTCAAAACATGAAAGAAATATGTTCTTTGGATTTACTGAGAGGGTCGACCCAAACAGTGGTTGAGTCGACCCAAGCTTGAGTCGACCCAAACCCTGAGAGGGTCGACCCAAAGGCAAGACAGAAAGGCAGACAGAAAATGGTTCTCTGGAATTACTGAGAGGGTCGACCCAAGAAGAAGTTGAGTCGACCCAAGTGAACTTTGAGTCGACCCAAAGAATGGTTGGGTCGACCCATGGGAAGGAAGGCTGAAATTTCAAGTTTCTGTGTTTTCTGAGAGGGTCGACCCAAGGAATGTTTGAGTCGACCCAAGTGAAAGTTGGGTCGACCCAAGGATAGGTTGAGCCGACCCAAACACGGGCTGAAGCATAACGGCTAGTTCTGCAGATGTACTTTTTGTCCTTCCCAAGGTCAGTAACGGCTAGTTTTTCAAATCTAACCATTGGGGCTTGTCCAAAGGATGTGGGAAGCTATTTAAAGGGGCACTATTCATCAGATAGAATAACTTTTGAAAGAGATATCAAAGAGTACACAAGAAAACAAAAGTGCCCTAATCTTCTTCATTCAAGTGCTTCATTCAAGAATCAAAGAAAGGGGTTGAGCAGATTCAAAGAGTCATCAAGAGCTCCATCCTCCCTTGAAGAGTGAAGCATCCTTGACAAAGAAGAGCAAAGCCACTTCAAAGCGATAAATACTTTCTAACTCTTCTTTGTAGTTAATATTGTTTCATTTGCTTATTTAGGAGTTTGAATCTTTCTTTTTGTTTGTCGAACTATTTGTAAAGGTTCGTTGGTGAACCCGTAAAACCAACAAAGGTTTTTGGTGAACCCGAAAAACCAAAGTGTAAAGGTTCGTTGGTGAGCCCGCAAAACCAACAAAGGTTTTTGGTGAACCCGAAAAACCAAAGTGTATAGGTTCGTTGGTGAGCCCGTAAAACCAACAAAGGTTTTTGGATTGTGAGCCCGGAAAACAATCCAACTGTAATCCGCGAGATTATAGTGAATTCCCAAGGGGTCGCTTGGGGAGTGGACGTAGGTGCTAAGGAGAGCACCGAACCACTATACTTTGTGTTGTTTGTGTTGTGATTTGCTTTAGCTTACTAACCATCCATTTGACTTGAGTAAGATAGTTTAAATTTAAAAGAAACCAATTCACCCCCCCCTCTTGGCTTGTCACCTTGGGCAACAAGTGGTATCAGAGCAAGATGCTCCAATAGTAATTATTGATCTCACAATCAAGAGTTAAAGATCATGACAACCCAAGTGGGATGTTCTATGAGTGAGGGACAATTAATTGATAGACCTCCACTATTTAATGGCATAAACTACACACATTGGAAAGCACGCATGCGCATTTTCATTCAAGCACATGACTACGATTTATGGAGTATTATAGTCAATGGGCTACACACAAGCACTAATCATGATAAGGAAATGGCTCAACAAAATTCAAAAGCCATGAAGCTGTTATATTGTGCATTAGATGAGAATGAGTTTAATTGCATATCTTCTTGCATAACTGCTAAAGACATATGGAATATGCTAGAGGCTAAATATGAAAGTACTAACATTTTTAGTGAATCTGAAATTAGCTCTGAAGAAGATGAGAGGCAAACTGATATTGAGAACCTAAGCCTTGTGGTACACAAGGACGAGGTATGTATTGAAACACAAAATGTCTCCTCTTCTGAATATGAAGTATATGATAAAATTGAAAATGATTTTACACTTGATAAGTTACATGATGCATTTCTTGATCTAATGAAAGAACATAAGAAACTCATTTGTAAAAATAAGAACCTGACGAATGAAAAGAAAACCCTAGTAAATGAAAAACTGAAATTGTCTAATTATTATGAAACATTAATTAAGAAACATACTAATGAAACTAAAATCTTAATTGAGAAAAATAAAGAACTAAATCAGAAAAACCAACTTCTCACTGAAAGCTATGATAAACTTAAGAAAAATAATGAATTGCTTTCGGAAGATAATAGAAGATTAACTAAAGAAGTTGACAAATTGAAACCTGTTGTTGAAAGATTTACTTTCAGCTCTGAAAAATTAAACCTAATGATAAATAATCAAATAGCTAAATTTGATAAAGTTGGATTGGGATATCAACCTTGGTACATCCAAAAATCTTTCAAGAATATATTTGTTAAAACAGTTTCTAATTATTTTAAAACAGATTCTTATAATGTTGATAAACAGGAACAAAAGCTAAGCAAAATCTCTTCTGTTGTTTCTAAATCTATACATTACAAATTTGATGAACCTAAAAGGCAAAAACAGAAAATTGTAAGTTTATCTACTACTCATGTTAAATCTATGTTTGTTAAATTTAATAAGAGTATGCAGAAATATATTTCTTGTAATCCTAAAACCTGCAAACTAATAAACAAAATAGCTATTAAGAGAATATGGGTTCCAAAAGAAACAATTATAGCTAACCTACAAGGACCCAAAAGAGCTTGGGTTCCTAAGTTGAAAATCTGAATATTTTCTGCAGGTGTGTCTAGCACTCAAGGCTCCAACAAAAAAATGTTAATTTAGACATTGGGTGCTCTAGACATATATTAAAGAATGAGACTTAAAATATAATTAAGAAGAGTGACTAAAATGGAAGAAATAATGAAATTAGTAATCCTTGCATCCTCTCATATTGAAATTGTAGCTAGTATTAATCATTTCTGTGATATAAGTGATACTTTTGGCATGAAAAAAAAATATATCCAAATCACTCCATCTTCCTATATTATGCTTCAGTTATTGATGGATATTTTGCTTAATCAATACTCTTAGAATAACTCTTTGAATTCTCTATATACTTGATTGAGAGTTCTTATCCATGGCATTATCTTCTATTGATTATAAACATAAGAATGTCTACTTGGTATATTTTTTTTTAAATATATGCATTAAGAATACCAAGATTAAAGAGTCTAGTTTTGGCATATAAAATCAACTCATACTAGTATGGACTTAATCTCAAAAGACCTTATCATTGTTTCACTTAGATTAATTTTTGCAAGGTCAAAGTTTGCTATGTATGTCATCTAGAAAAATAAACTAGAATCATTTCTAAATCTGAAAACATTGTTTCCACCTTTTAGCCTTTGAAAATTCTCCATATGAACTTATTTGGATCTCTAGGATTGTGAACCTAGGAGATAAGCTCTTTAATTTTGTAATTATGGATGATTTCTCAAAGCTAATGTTGGTTTTATTCTTGGCACTTAAATTAAAATATTTTCTGCTTTGGCACAAACTTACAAAAGGTTTCAAATGAAAAAAGGTTTGCAAACTGTGAAAATTCATGGCACAACTTTGAAAACCAATTTGTTGATAAGTTTTGTACAGAAAATGGTATTGAATATAATTGTGCTTGCACCAAGAACACCATTGCATATAGGGTTATAAAAACATAAAAATAGAACCCTTGGAAAATTTGTGTAATAACAATGCTTTGTGATAGTAACTTTTAATTAATGCTATCATCACAGCTTGTCATATTATAAGGTTTCTATTAGATCTATGTTTGAAGAAAACCCCTTGTGAACTCAAAAAAAAAAAGGAAAAATCAAATGTTGCACACTTTCATGTTTTTCAATTGTACATGTTATGCTCTCAACAATGAAAGATATGCCAAATCTGATAAAACAGTGTTTCTTTGGATATTACTCTTCAAGCAATGCATATTGAAAATTCAATGAAAAGATACTAGTTGTAGAAATATCAATTCATACTATTCTTATTAAAACTAGATCCTTTATTGAGAATATAGTTTATCATTTTGATTCTATGTAACAATCTGAATTTTGATAGAAACAATTGTTTAAGATAATTTGATTAAAACTTAGCTAGCACGTCTTATTGATAGTTATTTTAAGCAAATAGAATCTAAGCTAAATTGATTCTGAAAACAAGAAATTGATTTGACCTTGATGAATCTTCCTATTGCCTCACATGCTTGTTCTTGAACCATCTTGGTTAATGAAACTATCTCTTTAGTTCAAGTGACATGTGCTTGCTTATATTTAGGCAATCTCTTGAGTAAAGTGACTCAATATTCAATTATTGTCATATCTTATTTTGAGTCATCTAGTTAAGAAATATGTTGTATGAATGTTTTGTATCTTGAAGTAACTAATGACTTTCTTTCAAGAAAGAAAAGGAGTTTGTTAATAATGCAGGATCCTTGAGCAAGAAAATGAGAGATTTCAACTTGAAGGACACCTCCACATAAGATACAATAAACATTCACATGCAAACAAGAGAGAGGACCTTCTTCAGCCAAACCTTCACACATAAGAAATCTAGTTTGACTTGAAGAATATAGAATGAATCGGTAATTTTAGATACCTCTCTCATAAATTAGCTGAGCAAAGTCAATAACTTAAATCTTATTGTGGCATGGTTAAAATCTTTAATTATTAATTTTTTGATATCATGTCTATATTAATTGACTTATGCTTTTAGAAATTGATTCATAGTTTGCTCAAACTAAAATGTTCCTTTGCCTATATCATAACCATAAAATACACAAATATATGCTTAAAATGCTGATTTGAATTGACTTGTGAGAAGCTATGAATTCTTGAGCATAATGAAAATGTTGTTTGCATGATATACATCTATATGATACATAAGATTATTTCTTTATTCTGCTCTTTCATGTAAATTACTTGAGAATAACAAAAAGAGAGAGAGATAAAGAAAAGAAAATGGATATTATTCAAGAGAAGTAAAATCTAAGTAAAGGCAAATACTTCAACTTTAAGGAAAAGCAAAACAAGCATAATATATTTGGCACATTTGTGAGACTAATATGAACATTCCTTTTGGAAGAGATAAAATCCGTAATTAATTAAAGAAAAAGTTTGAAGTGAACATTTTAACCCTTCTATATTGCTCATCATAGGGATTGTGCCAATGGGGAGGCTAGTGGTAGTACCCGGCACTATTTGACCCAACTATTCGGTGTAGGGCATATTAGGGACGGCACAAGAGGGAGGCTAGTGGTAGTACCTCGTGCCCCTTCCAACTCCACCGGATAGGGAGCAAATAGAATATAGAGCATAAGAAGGTAAAAATGAAAGACAAAGTAAATGAAAGTATATAAGAAGAGTCAAGTCAAATTTTTTAATCACTTGAAAACACACTTTAAGGATAAAATCAGTACAAGATTATATTTAAATAGGAGGAGTTTATTTGAAAAGAATTGATTTTGATCCTTGACATGCTTGTTCTTAATATTTTAATGCATAATATATTTTGCATGTCACATGATGTTTTGAATTATATGTTTTCAATATTCAAATAACAAAGATCTTTCCTAAATATAACTTGTAATGCTTCATGCCTATAAAATTTGATTGAAACATGTTATTACCAACAACAACATCATTTTGTTTTAATGAATATATTTTGAAAAATAAAAGAAAAGAATAATTTGAATTTGCAAATTAGGCAAAATGAATTGATTCCAATTTATCTTTTATCTTGCCTAACATTAGTACATAATGTCCTCCAATTTGTACCAAAATTCAATATGAATTACAAAGATTCTGGATGTGCTCTAATGTTCTTGAAATATGTGTTTTCAATCTTAATAATTTAAGATAAGCTACAATGTAGAAGATGCATATCTCAAATTATAATCCTGAAAGCCTCCTTGAAAATTTTTATGAAATTCAGAATCTGATTTTGTATAAAAGCTTAAACTTAATTTAAAAATGCTTCTATCATTGCATTTTTGTAACTTTCATTATATGCTTCAATGATTGCATCATTTTGGGAAATAACTCAATATGATTTCTAGATAAAAACTACGGTTTAAGAAAAATAGAATTACTTTTGATGCCTTGATTGTTTGCTCCGATACGCATCTGAAACATATCATTTTCTATCTTATAAGTTTATTAAAATTAGTCTAAATGATGTGTTTTTCAATGATCTTGATTGCAAATAAATGGTTCTAAACATATGATATTATTTTGATATTAAAAAGATTTATGGTGCTTCATATATACATTGCTGAAAAAAAAAACTATGACTAAGAAATTAATATTTTGAATATACACTCCTACATAATTAAATGCTTCTATCATTAAAAAGAAAAGTTATTTTTAAGAAGAGAGTTAATGATCCTAAAGCTTAGAATATTTCAACTCACTTCAATAATTCTTATAGGAAAGAAAATGTAATTACTTTTGAAAAAAATTTGAGCTTCAAAAGAATTATTTTCTGATTAATATTTCCATACATATTAAAAAAAAAGAAAAAATATAATTTATTCTTGAAAGATTAAAAAAAGTGATTGCTATAAATTTTGAAAAATTCTAGATCACTCTACATTCTTGATATTATAGAAGAGCAAAAAAAAATAAATAAAAGGTTTGAAAGAAAATGCATCTTTTGAGGGGGAGCTTTAAATACTCAATCTCTTTATTGAAAATTATCTTCAAACTCTAAACTCTCAAATGGAATGATTAATTAAGGGGGGAGAAAGAAAATTTCAGAGTGAGAGATCATATAGAACTTAATCGTATAAATTCGCATCTAAAGATGAGACAAAGAATACTAAATGTAAAGTGGTATTAAACTTTGTGCTTCATTGAATATCTTTTGAAAGTTGGATTTTCATCTGTATTCATCGGTAATCATTTATTTCTGAAAATTTAATTGAAAAGGATTCCATCTGTCTTAGTTTCAAAAATTTATCTTGGAATCTACTTATGAGTTCTTATTGGCTTGCACTTTCGTGTTTCAATCCTGAGCCAATTCATTTTAATTGATTTTGATGCTATGATCTTTAAAGGAGTAAAAGAAAGTCTTTAAGAGAGCTTTAAAAGAACTTTCAAAGCCCTGAATTTTATGTATCCTACATTGCATAAATTCATATTTTGGTATCTATGCTCCAATACTTTTATATCATGAAAGAACTTTGAAGTCATTAAGAATTAAGGATTCAACATAATCTTATGTTTTTCGAGTATATAAGTTTTGATCTTTATCTGCTCTTATACTATACTCTAAAAATTAATTAGATTGCTCTCATGTTGCTATATACTTAATATATTATAAAAAAAAGGGGTATTGGATTTTCATTCGTGCTTTCTTTGAATATTATTCTTGATACTCCTTGAAATAACTTGAAAAAGATTCCATCTACACTTGATTTCAAAACTATCTTTGGAATCTACATTTAGAGATCACTTCTGGCTTACATCCTTAATATCTCATTCCTAAAGCCAAACACATAGAAATAAGATATCATTTTATTAGGAATCGTGTGCAAAATGGAAACATATGTATTGAGCATATATGTACTGAAAAATAATTAGCTGACATATTCACAAAACCCTTGAGTGAAGATAGATTCTGTACGCTAAGGAGGGAATTAGGCATATGTGATCCTTTTTATTGAAGAGATATAAAAATGGAGCAAGCAGTCTCATGATACATTCCTCCCATTTCTAAAAACCCATGAAACATGAGTCAAACTTGTAATCTATAGATTTCTTACTCATGTATCATTGTCCCAGAAAGAATTTGTACGGATTGGAAGCAAGAAAAATTTTTAGAAGCGAAAAGAAAAAAAAAAAAATTTCTGAACTTGGGTCGACCCAACCCAGAATAGGGTCGACCCAACGTTGAGTCGACCCAAGAAAATTCTTGAGTCGACCCAACGTCGGGACCCCACTGTTAAAAGGGGGACCCGTGAGCTATCTAGGGCACTGTTTACCCTTTGTCCTCTTCCGAAAACCCTATTCCCCACTCTCAAATCTTCTCCAATCATCTCCAAACAGTAGATTACTTCAATATCTTGGAGAAATGGGACCCAAGAGAGCCGTAGCCAAGCGATCCGGGAGAGTCTCACGATCTTGTTTAGAGCCTAGGATATGTATCTAGTTCTCATATGTATTTTGTATTGATCATGTATTTTGAACCTTGATTGAGGAACATTGTATTTGCTTTTGTTTTTGGCATGATTGTACTAAAATGTTCCTATTTTGATCAATGAAGTTTGAATGGTTGTTATTGTGTCTTTTCCCATGTACCTATTTGATGATAACAAAAAGGGGGAGAAGTAAAGAAAGAGAAATAGGGGAGAAGTAAAGATAGAGTAAATAGAGTAACAAAAAGGGGGAGAAGTAAAGAAAGAGTAATAGGAGAGAAGTAAAGATAGAGTAATAAGAGGAGAAGTAAAGAAAGAAAGAGAAATAATTTGTAAAACAAATTGAAAATCATATAGGAAAGCATATACATCCAAGGGGGAGCAATTTGCAACAATAGAAATGATCAAGTCAAAAATTTATATCAAATTTCAGAATTTGGCACGCATCTTTCACACCTCGATACATAACCTGAAACTCATGTTTTATCTCAAATTTTTGGAGTTTCATCTTTAGTGAATTATAAATGAAAGGGGGAGCAATTCAAAAAGTCAAATTGGCAACATTTAAATGAAATAGGGGGAGATTTCACTCTTATATATGAAAAGCTGAAATTCAGCAAGTTAAGCCCTTTCAAAAAACTGATTTTAAGATAAGTATCAATAGGCTCATACTCTTTATTTTGTAATCATCAAAAAGGGGGAGATTGAGGATTATAGTGTTATTTTGATGATTAACAAGCAATTATCTAGAGTATATTATAAGTTAAATTGAAACTTCATTTATAAGTTCATTACTCTCAGTATATTTGTATGAATTGATATAGATACATGTCTTTGTTCATTTAAATGAATCTAACCTTGAGATGCAGCAAAGTGTAGATTGAGTCGACCCAAAGGATGATTGGGTCGACCCCGGCACATCAAGAAGTCATTTGGCACACTTCTGCAAAATTGGCACAGATGAACAGTGAGTTGGGTCGACCCAAGGTAAGCATGAGTCGACCCAAACTTCAAGAACCTCAAAACATGAAAGAAATATGTTCTCTGGATTTACTGAGAGGGTCGACCCAAACAGTGGTTGAGTCGACCCAAGCTTGAGTCGACCCAAACCCTGCGAGGGTCGACCCAAAGGCAAGACAGAAAGGCAGACAGAAAATGGTTCTCTGGAATTACTGAGAGGGTCGACCCAAGAAGAAGTTGAGTCGACCCAAGTGAACTTTGAGTCGACCCAAAGAATGGTTGGGTCGACCCATGGGAAGGAAGGCTGAAATTTCAAGTTTCTGTATTTTCTGAGAGGGTCGACCCAAGGAATGTTTGAGTCGACCCAAGTGAAAGTTGGGTCGACCCAAGGACAGGTTGAGCCGACCCAAACACGGGCTGAAGCATAACGGCTAGTTCTGCAGATGTACTTTTTGTCCTTCCCAAGGTCAGTAACGGCTAGTTTTTCAAATCTAACCATTGGGGCTTGTCCAAAGGATGTGGGAAGCTATTTAAAGGGGCACTATTCATCAGATAGAATAACTTTTGAAAGAGATATCAAAGAGTACACAAGAAAACAAAAGTGCCCTAATCTTCTTCATTCAAGTGCTTCATTCAAGATCAAAGAAAGGGGTTGAGCAGATTCAAAGAGTCATCAAGAGCTCCATCCTCCCTTGAAGAGTGAAGCATCCTTGACAAAGAAGAGCAAAGCCACTTCAAAGCGATAAATACTTTCTAACTCTTCTTTGTAGTTAATATTGTTTCATTTGTTCATTTAGGAGTTTGAATCTTTCTTTTTGTTTGTCGAACTATTTGTAAAGGTTCGTTGGTGAACCCGTAAAACCAACAAAGATTTTTGGTGAACCCGGAAAACCAAAGTGTAAAGGTTCGTTGGTGAGCCCGCAAAACCAACAAAGGTTTTTGGTGAACCCGGAAAACCAAAGTGTATAGGTTCGTTGGTGAGCCCGTAAAACCAACAAAGGTTTTTGGATTGTGAGCCCAGAAAACAATCCAACTGTAATCCGCGAGATTATAGTGAATTCCCAAGGGGTCGCTTGGGGAGTGGACGTAGGTGCTAAGGAGAGCACCGAACCACTATACTTTGTGTTGTTGTGTTTGCTTTAGCTTACTAACCATCCATTTGACTTGAGTAAGATAGTTTAAATTTAAAAGAAACCAATTCACCCCCCCCCCCCTCTTGGCTTGTCACCTTGGGCAACAATTGGAAGTAGCTAGAAATGGGCGGCCTAGAATGACAGGTATTGGAGTGGTACAATTCATGACAGGCTGGGTATCTAATACTATGAAGTCGACTGGAAAGTAGAATTTATCAATTTGGACAAGTACATCCTCGACTACTCCTCTTGGTATCTTTATAGATCGATCGGCAAGTTGGAGAGTAACCTTGGTGGGTTTTAATTCACCAAGTCCTAACTGTTCATAAACTGAATAGGGCAGTAAGTTAACACTAGCACCTAAATCCAGAAGGGCTCGTTGTATCCTGAAGTTTCCTATGATGCAAGATATGGTCGGACAACCAGGATCTTTATATTTAGGTGGGGTGTTGTGTTTGAGAATAGCACTCACTTGTTCAGTTAGAAAAGCTTTCTTTTGTACGTAAAGCTTTCGCTTTATGGTACAAAGATCTTTTAAAAATTTTGCATAAGATGGAATCTACTTAATGGCATCTAATAGAGGAATGTTAATCTTTACTTGTTTAAAGATTTCCAGAATTTCTTGATCAGGTACTCCTTTTTTAGCTGCAAGCAAGCGCTGAGGAAATGGAGCAACTATCTTGTGATGCAGTATTGGATCATTTTGTTCATTATCATCTTCATCATTCTTTTCAATAGATTTTTTAGGTTTGTCATCTTTTGTTTGAATTTCTTTGTTAATTATTTTTCCACTCCGAAGGGTTGTGACAGACTTAACTTGCTCAAATTTAGGTTGGGATGAACTTGCTTCATGGACCTCATGTTGACCCTTTGGGTTAGATTGAGGTTGGGCTGGAAATGTCCCTCTTTCCCTAACATTAAGTTGAGCCTCAATTCTACCTACAGAATTTTTAAGTTCTTGAAGTGATTGTATTGTATTCTGATTTATTTGAGTCTGCCCTTGCATGAAGGTTTGCAAAGTATCTTCAAGGGATTTCCTATGTGGTGGCACATAAGGAGTAGGAACAGAATTTCTTGAGATTCATTAGCAGTGGGTCCATGTCTCCAGCTAAAATTAGGATGGTTTCGCCAATTAGGATTATATGTTTCTGGAAATGGTCTTTTATAAGTATTGGTGAAATTTGCTTGATCATGCAACACTTCTTGAAAAGCAGGGATTGTAGGACAATCCTTGGTTACATGTGCATTACTCTCACAAATTCCACATATACTTTCAACAATAGTTTGTGCTTTTCCTATATTGGCTTTGCTTAATTCCATGGCTTCAACCTTTCTAGTCAGATTAGCAATTTTTACATTGACATCATTATCATCTTTAATAAGATATATTCCTCCTTTTGCATTAGGTGCTATTTTTGATTTTTCATTTTTATCTGTTGTATCCCAAGCTTGTGCATTTTCTGCTAAAAGATCAAAATAATCCCAAGCTTCATTTGGTTCCTTACTCATGAATTCACCATTACACATCATTTCTACAAATTGTCTCATATTGGAGGACAAACCATCATAAAAGAAACTAATGACCCTCCAAATTTCATATCCATGATGTGGGCAAGCAAGGAGAAGGTCCTTAAATCTTCCCAACACTGAAAAAATGTTTCTCCATCTTTTTGTGCAAAGTTCATGATATTTCTTCTAAGTGTGTTTGTTTTATGTGTTGGGAAGAATTTCTTTAAAAATTCTCTTGTCATTTCTTGCCAGGTAGCTATGGTCCTAGGCCTTAAGGAGTGTAACCATGACTTAGCTTTTTCCTTTAAAGAAAAAGGAAAATAACTTAAGCTTAACTACCTCTTCAGTGACATCATTGAAATGAAGTGTTGAACATACTTCATCAAATTCTTTCAGATGCAAATAGGGACTTTCAGAATCAAGTCCGTGAAACTTTGGAAGTAATCGGATTATTCCTGGTTTCATGTCAAAAGCTCCCGCAGCAGTAGGAATAACCATACAGGATGGGGTACTGGTCCTAGTGGGTTGTAGATAATCACGAAGCGTTCTAATAGGTAAGTCATCTTGAAATTCATTATCTCCCTGATTACTACCATTATCTTCCATTTGATTATTTGAATTTTGAACATGAGGATGATAGTGTTATTTTGATGATTAACAAGCAATTATCTAGAGTATGTTATAAGTTAAATTGATACTTCATTTATAAGACTATTACTCTCAGGATATTTGTATAAATTGATATGGATACATTTCATTGTTTATTTGAATGAATCTAACCTTGAGATGCAGCAAATTGTGGATTGAGTCGACCCAAAGGATGATTGGGTCGACCCCGGCACATCAAGAAATCATTTGGCACACTTCTGCAAAAATGGCACAGATGAACAGTGAGTTGGGTCGACCCAAGGAAAGCATGAGTCGACCCAAACATCAAGATCCTCAAAACAAGACAGAACAATGGTTCTTTGGATTCACTGAGAGGGTCGACCCAAGAAGTAGTTGAGTCGACCCAAGCTTGAGTCGACCCAAACCCTGAGAGGGTCGACCCAAAGGCAAGATAGAAAAGAAGACAGAAAATGGTTCTCTGGAATTACTGAGAGGGTCGACCCAAGAAGAAGTTGAGTCGACCCAAGTGAACTTTGAGTTGACCCAAAGAATGGTTGGGTCGACCCAAGGGAAGGAAGGCTGAATTTCAAGGCTGAATTTCAAGTTTCTGTGTTTTCTGAGAGAGTCGACCCAAGGAATGTTTGAGTCGACCCAAGTGAAAGTTGGGTCGACCCAAGGACAGGTTGAGCCGACCCAAACACGGGCTGAAGCATAACGGCTAGTTCTGCAGATGTACTTTTTGTCCTTCCCAAAGTCAGTAACGGCTAGTTTTTGAATTCTAACCATTGGGGCTTGTTCAATGGATGTAGGAGACTATTTAAAGTGGCACTATTCATCAGATAGAACAACCTTTTGAAAGCAATATCAAAGAGTACACAAGAAAACAAAAAGTGCCCTAATCTTCTTCATCCAAGTGCTTCATTCAAGAATCAAAGAAAGGGGTTGAGCAGATTCAAAGAGTCATCAAGAGCTCCATCCTCCCTTGTAGAGTGAAGCATTCTTGACAAAGAAGAGAGAAGCCACTTCAAAGCGATAAATATTTTCTATACTCTTCTTTGTAGTTCATATTGTTTCATTTGCTCATTTAGGAGTTTAAATCTTCCTTCTTTATTTGTTAAACAACTTGTAAAGGTTGGTTGGTGAGCCCGAAAAACCAACGGAGTAGGTTGATTGGTGAACCTGAAAAACCAATTGTAAAGGTTCGTTGGTGAGCCCGTAAAATCAACAAAGGTTTTTGGTGAACCCGGAAAACCAAAGTGTAAAGGTTCGTTGGTGAGCCCGTAAAACCAACAAAGATTTTTGGATTGTGAGCCCGGAAAACAATCCAACTGTAATCCGCGAGATTATAGTGAATTCCCAAAGGGTCGCTTGGGGAGTGGACGTAGGTGCTAAGGAGAGCACCGAACCACTATACTTTGTGTTGTTTGTGTTGTGATTTGCTTTAGCTTACTAACCATCCATTTGACTTGAGTAAGATAGTTTAAATTTAAAAAGAAACCAATTCACCCCCCTGTTGGGGTATGTGGAGACCTTTGGTGATGAAGAGAATTGAAGAAAAATCAATTCTGCATAGTTTTCTGTCTGGCGGACTGTCGGAGTCGACTCGAGCTTCAGTCGAGTCGACTCGGGAACAGTCGAGTCGACTCGAGGTCCATCGAGTCGACCCGGGAGAAGAAAGGCCGAAAAACCATATTTCTGTCTGGACTGTCAGAGTCGACTCGAGCTACAGTCGAGTCGACTCGAAGCATCGTCGAGTCGACTCGAGCCACAGTCGAGTCGACTCGAGATCGTGCCAGTCATACTGGAAGTTGTCCAGACGTGCCCGAGTCGACTCGAACTAAAGCCGAGTCGACTCGAGCTCGCGGAAATCATACGGATGAGTTTTCTTTTGGTGTTTTGTTGGCGTTTCGACGGCTATGATCATCTGAAGGTCTTGAGACTATATATAGGACTCATGAGAGCCCTAGGGTATAGCGATTGGCCGTATATTTGAGAGAGACTCTTGTTTGTGAGGCTAGGGTTCTAGAGAAGAAGAGGATTGGGATCCTACTTCTTGTGCAAAGGGAATTCTGTGTGAATCTCTTGTAGAGCGATCTCGTGTGATCGTTCGGGTGTGTGCCATCTCTGTAATCTATTCATCCTAGTTGAGATTTGGAGCAGTGGAGGACGTAGGCTATTTGTAGCCGAACCTCGTTACATCTTTGTGTTTGCTTTGCTATCTTCTTCCTATTTCTTCTTCCTTTGGTTTGATAATCCGCTGCGGTGCTCAAGTGTTTTACCCTATTGATACCACGGGGTAATCTTTTGCCCTTCGTAGGGATAAACGAAGCGGTGATCCTTGAGTCCGGTGTCGAGGGAGCGAGAGAGTTATTCTCTCTTTGTTTTCCGACGTTGGTGGGCAGTGCCGGTGTGAGTGGGTTCCGGTGCGGTCGGACGCCAACAATTGGTATCAGAGCTATTGGTTTTTTTCTGCAATGGCGGATGAAGGGAAGTTGCGAATTGAGAAGTTCAATGGAACGAACTTCGGGTTTTGGAAGATGCAAATAGAGGATTACCTTTACCAGAAGGATCTCTATTTACCTCTTGGAGGTAGAGCGAAGAAACCAGAGAAGATGTCCGATGAAGACTGGGAGGTCCTCGATCGGAAGACGCTCGGCACCATAAGATTGTCACTTGCATCCCAAGTGGCATTCAACATCAAAAACGAGAAGACGACGATGGAGTTGATGGCAACATTGTCGCGGATGTACGAGAAACCCTCAGCATCAAACAAGGTATTTCTCATGAAGAGGTTGTTTAATCTTCGTATGAAAATGGCGGCAGCGTAGCAGAATACCTCAACGAGTTCAATGGACTCACGGCCCAGTTGGAGTCAGTGGAGATTAGTTTTGACGATGAGATTCGGGCATTGCTAATTCTCTCCGGATTACCTGATAACTGGGAGGGCCTGGTGATGGCGGTGAGCAACTCTTCGGCAACGGGGAAGTTGATCTTTGATGACGTTGTGGGAGTGCTTCTGAGTGAAGAAGCAAGAAGAAAATCTTCTGGAGCTGCGGAGTCGTCTGGAAGTGCACTAAACACCTCTGACCGGGGAAGACAAAAGAAGGACGGTCGATTTCGAAGCGACTCGAAGTCGAGATCCAGCAGGTCTCGAGCACCTCAGAACAAGGGAGCGAAGTGCTGGAACTGCGGGAAGATGGGGCACTTTAGGAGGGACTGCAAATCTCCTAAAGGGAAGCAAGGCGACCACACCGAAGGAGTCAGCAAGGATCTGGCAAATCTTGCTGAAGACGGTGACATGGATGCCCTCGTTCTATCTTTATCCACCGGTGACGAGTCTTGGGTGATAGACTCGGGCGCGTCCTTCCATGCTACATCCCAACGGAAGCTTCTTGGAGGATATGAGAAGGGAGACTTCGGCAAAGTCTACCTAGGGGATGGAGAGCCTTGCACTATACAAGGAAGGGGAAGCGCGGAAGTGAAGTTGATTTCTGGATCTTCACTTGAGCTTGAGGACGTACGGCACGTGCCTCAACTGCAGAGGAATCTGATCTCTGTTGGACAGTTGGCGAGCAAAGGGTACAAGACTACTTTCACAGCTGATCAGTGGAAGGTATCCAGAGGTTCGTTGACGGTGGCTAGTGGCAAGAAGATTGGGACACTTTATGTCGCCAATGGCACAGAAAACTCTATTGGAGTTGCTGCAGCAGATGTGGACGCCAAGTTATGGCATTGCAGACTTGGGCACATGAGTTATCAGGGACTGGAGGTGATGCACCAGTTGGGAAAGCTGCAGGATCTCAGGAGTGTTGAGATGGACTTCTGTGAGGATTGTATTCTCGGAAAGCAGAAGCGTGTTTCATTCAACAAAGAAGGTAAACCTCGGAAGCAAGAAAAGCTAGATCTCGTGCACACGGACGTGTGGGGGCCTGCACCGGTTTCTTCCATTGGTGGATCTCAGTACTATGTTACTTTTATTGATGATGCTACCAGGAAGCTTTGGGTGTTCTTCTTGAAGCACAAGTCAGAGGTATTTGGGGTCTTCAGGAGATGGCAGGCAATGGTAGAACTCGAGACAGGAAGGAGGTTAAAATGCCTGAGATCAGACAACGGTGGTGAGTATTGTAGCAGGGAGTTTGAGGACTACTGTGCAGAGGCTGGGATCGTCAGGCAGAGGACAGTTCCAGGGACACCACAACAAAATGGAGTTGCTGAAAGGATGAACAGAACAATTAATGAGCGTGCCAGGAGTATGAGGATACATGCTGGATTGCCACAGCAGTTTTGGGCGGAAGCAGTTAACACTGCTGCCTATTTGATCAACAGAGGGCCATCAAAGAAACTTGAATTTGGGATTCCTGAGGAAGCATGGACAGCAAAGAAGATTGATTTGGCGCACTTACGAGTATTCGGTTGTACCAGTTATGTCCATGTTGATTCCAGTCAAAGAAGCAAACTAGACGCCAAATCAAAGAAGTGCATTTTCGTTGGATACGGAGGTCAACAGTTTGGGTATCGGTTTTGGGATCCCGAACACAGGAAGATCATTCGTAGTAATGATGTGGTATTCAATGAGAAAATGCAGCAGAGCACTGAATCAGAAACAAAACCTGTTGAGCCGTGTTTTGTGGATCCTGAAGAGGAGTCTACAAATTCTGGTCAGAAGACTCAGTCAGAGCAAGAACCTGAAGTATTGGCACCCCCTCCACAACTAAGAAGGTCCACTCGTAGTACTCATGGGAAGCCTCCTCAAAGGTATGATGGGACTCTTAGTTATTTGCTGCTCACAGATAATGGCGAACCTGAATGCTTCACGGAGGCATTGGAGGTTGATACCAGGAAGGAGTGGGAGTTGGCCATGGATGATGAGATGAAGTCATTGGAGCAGAATCAAACGTGGGATTTGGTGGATCTGCCCAAGGGGAAGAAAGCACTATCAAACAAATGGGTTTACAGGCTGAAGGAAGAGCAGAATGGGAAGAAGCGATACAAGGCCAGGCTGGTTGTAAAAGGGTTTCAGCAGAGAGCAGGTATCGACTTCACGGAGATCTTTTCTCCTGTAGTCAAGATGAGTTCTATTCGGGCGGTGCTGAGCATGGTGGCAGAAGAGGATCTTCACTTAGAGCAGCTTGATGTGAAGACGGCTTTTCTCCACGGAGATCTCGATGAGGAGATATATATGCAGCAGCCGGAGGGATACATTGCAGCTGGCACGGGTGACTTGGTTTGCAAATTAAAGAAAAGCCTCTATGGTTTGAAACAAGCGCCCAGGCAATGGTATCTCAAGTTCGATAGCTACATGCTTAAGATAGGATACAGGAGATGTCAGGAGGATCACTGTTGCTACTTCCGGGACTTCGGTACATCTTACATTATCTTACTATTGTATGTTGATGACATGTTAGTTGCAGGAGCTAGCATGCATGAGATTGCAAAATTGAAGCTGAAGCTGTCAAGAAAATTTGCAATGAAGGATCTAGGAGCAGCGAAACAGATCCTTGGAATGCGGATCAGCAGAGATAGGTCTAAACATATCCTCAGACTATCTCAGGCGGAGTACATCAGCCGAGTACTCAGGAGATTCTGCATGGAGGGTGCCAAACCTGTTGGCACACCGCTGGGTGCCCACTTAAAGCTTTCAAAAGGGCAAAGTCCGAAGACGCGGGTGGAGGAGCTCAATATGTCAAAAATCCCGTATGCATCGGCGGTGGGGAGCTTGATGTACGCTATGGTGTGTACAAGACCAGACATTGCTCAAGCAGTGGGAGTTGTGAGTCGCTTTATGAGCTGCCCAGGCTTGGAGCATTGGCGCGCGGTCAAATGGATACTGAGGTATCTGAAGGGCACGGAGCACATGTCATTGTGCTATGGAGGTTCTGGGATCCAGTTACAGGGCTTTGTGGACTCAGACATGGCAGGGGACTTGGACGGCAGGAGAAGCACGACAGGATACTTGTTCACCTTGGGCAGTGGAGCCGTCAGTTGGATTTCCAGGTTGCAACCAGTTGTTGCATTGTCGACTACGGAGGCGGAGTATGTGGCAGCCACAGAGGCGTGCAAGGAACTAATATGGCTTCAAGGCTTGATGAAGGAGCTTGGGAATGAGCAGAAGGATTGCATGTTATATTCAGATAGTCAAAGTGCAATTCATCTGGCGAAGAATTCAGCTTTCCATTCGAGGACGAAGCATATTGACATACGGTACCACTTCGTGAGGTCATTGCTCGAGCAGGGACTCGTCAAGTTGGAGAAGATTCATACAAGTCAGAATCCTGCAGATATGCTGACGAAGGTCGTCACGGTGGAGAAGCTGAGGAGTTGTTCAGCTTCTGCTCGTCTTCATGCTTGAAGACGTTGAGGAGGCATCGTACCTATTTCACTAGGATGATTCAGTTTCAGTGGGAGCACAGAGGAGAGCCAAGTAACAAGAGGATATACCCAAGGTCTCCAAGTGGGAGATTGTTGGGGTATGTGGAGACCTTTGGTGATGAAGAGAATTGAAGAAAAATCAATTCTGCATAGTTTTCTGTCTGGCGGACTGTCGGAGTCGACTCGAGCTTCAGTCGAGTCGACTCGGGAACAGTCGAGTCGACTCGAGGTCCATCGAGTCGACCCGGGAGAAGAAAGGCCGAAAAACCATGTTTCTGTCTGGACTGTCAGAGTCGACTCGAGCCACAGTCGAGTCGACTCGAAGCATCGTCGAGTCGACTCGAGCCACAGTCGAGTCGACTCGAGATCGTGCCAGTCATACTGGAAGTTGTCCAGACATGCCCGAGTCGACTCGAACTAAAGCCGAGTCGACTCGAGCTCGTGGAAATCATACGGATGAGTTTTCTTTTGGTGTTTTGTTGGCGTTTCGACGGCTATGATCATCTGAAGGTCTTGAGACTATATATAGGACTCATGAGAGCCCTAGGGTATAGCGATTGGCCGTATATTTGAGAGAGACTCTTGTTTGTGAGGCTAGGGTTCTAGAGAAGAAGAGGATTGGGATCCTACTTCTTGTGCAAAGGGAATTCTGTGTGAATCTCTTGTAGAGCGATCTCGTGTGATCGTTCGGGTGTGTGCCATCTCTGTAATCTATTCATCCTAGTTGAGATTTGGAGCGGTGGAGGACGTAGGCTATTTGTAGCCGAACCTCGTTACATCTTTGTGTTTGCTTTGCTATCTTCTTCCTATTTCTTCTTCCTTTGGTTTGATAATCCGCTGCGGTGCTCAAGTGTTTTACCCTATTGATACCACGGGGTAATCTTTTGCCCTTCGTAGGGATAAGCGAAGCGGTGATCCTTGAGTCCGGTGTCGAGGGAGCGAGAGAGTTATTCTCTCTTTGTTTTCCGACGTTGGTGGGCAGTGCCGGTGTGAGTGGGTTCCGGTGCGGTCGGACGCCAACACCCCCCCTCTTGGCTTGTCACCTTGGGCAACAAGTGGTATCAGAGCGAGGTGCTCTAATAGTACTCATTGATCTCACAATCAAGAGTTAAAGATCATGACAACCCAAGTGGGATGTTCTATGAGTGAGGGGCAATCCACAAATAGACCACCTCTATTTAATGGCACAAACTACACATATTGGAAAGCTAGAATGAGGATATTCATTCAAGCTTCAGACTATGAACTATGGCAAATCATCACTAGAGGACCTCACACACCCACACTTAACATAGAGGGCACTATCATACCCAAACCAGAAATAGATTGGAATGAAAGTGATAGAAGATTAGCACAGTTAAATGCAAAAGCTATAAATATACTTTACTGCTCATTAGATGTAAATGAATTTAATAGAATATCTATTTGCACTACTGCCAAAGAAATTTGGGACAGACTTGAGGTCACACATGAAGGGACCAATCAAGTTAAGGAGTCAAAGATAAACATATTAGTACACAAGTATGAATTGTTTAAAATGGAATCTACTGAGTCCATAACTGATATGTTTACTCGTTTTACTGATATTATAAATGGGCTTAAGAGTTTAGGAAAGTCTTACTCTAACTCTGATTTGGTGCGAAAAATTCTCAGGTCTCTACCAAGGAATTGGGAGGCCAAGGTAACCGCTATTCAAGAAGCAAAGGACCTCAACACACTGCAGTTAGAGGAGCTTCTAGGATCACTCATGACCCATGAGTTGACAATGAGGCAAAATTCAGAAGATGAGGTCAAGAGAAGAAAGCCCATTGCCCTAAAGACTACCACCCCTAAATAACTAACTGAATCAGAAGATTCAGATGATGATGAAGAAATCGATGAAGAAGGGATGGCTGTGCTTGGGAGAAAATTCAGAAAATTTATGAGAGGTAAGAATAGGTTCCATAAAAAGAAACCCTTCCTTAAAGGTAACTCAAGCAAAGAAAAGGGTAAGGACAAAGAAAAGGAAAAAGAAACTCCCATTTGCTATGAGTGTAACAAACCCGGGCATTATAAGATAGATTGCCCAGATTTGAAGTGGATGGCAAGAAAGTTGAAAAAGAAGAATTTCATGGCTGAATGGAGTGAAAGTGAGGAATCAAGTTCGGAGGAGGAAGATCATCAAGAGACGGCCCAAATGTATCATATGGCCAATGACGATGAGGTAGATTCTGAACTTGACTGTGATTTTACTGTTGATGAATTACATGATGCATTCTTAGAACTCATGGAAGAACATAAGAAACTAATTAATAGAAATAAAGTTCTAAAAGAAGAAAATCAATCTCTTATTAAGGACAAGTTAAAACTGTCTCATACCTGTGAAACTTTGAGTAGGAAACTTACAAATGAAACCAAGGATCTAATTGCTGAAAATATCAAGCTAAAAGAAGATGCTGAAAAATATAAATCCTTGGTAGATAAATTTACACTTAGTTCTACCAAATTAAATATGATTCTTGATAGCCAAAAAGCTGTAAATGATAAGGCTGGTTTAGGATATAGAACAAATAGGAAACAAAAATTCTTAAAGAACATTTTTGTAAAAGCTAAAAGTGAAAATATTACTTATTATTGCTGCAATAAGTTAGGACATAGAGCATATGAATGTAACTTTAGAAAGTCCAGTCAAAACAAATCAAGTTATAATCAAAAGATTAACTTCAAGAAAGTTTGGGTTCCAAAAGGAACATGGAGTACTAACCCTAAAGGACCCAACTTAGTTTGGGTACCTAAAGTTTCTTCTTGATCTTGATTGCAGGTGTGTCTTATAGCTGATAAAGTGGAAAAACGATGGTATCTAGATAGCGGCTGTTCAAGACACATGACCGGTGACGTAGATCAATTTGTCACCTTGGAATCAAAGAAAGGTGGAGTAGTAACCTATGGAGACAATGGTAAAGGGCATATCATTGGAAAGGGTAAAATTTTCATTGCTCCATCTATTTTTATAGAAAATGTCTTATTAGTTAAGGGTTTGAAACATAACCTTCTTAGTATAAGTCAATTTTGTGATAAAGGGTTTAAAGTTACATTTGAAGCATCTATATGCATAATCACTAATCCTAAAGATAATAGCATTGTACTTGTAGGACAAAGGCAAAGAAATATTTACTTAGTAGATCTTCATGAGTTAGGCAGAAAAAATGGTTTATGCTTAATTACTAATGAAGAAAAGAAAAATGAAACTAGTTGGCTTTGGCATCGAAGATTAGGACATGCTAGTATGGAATTAATATCAAAACTAGTTAAGAAGGAATTAATAAAAGATGTGCCAAAATTGATCTTTGAAAAGGACAAAATATGTGGACCATGTTCATTGGGAAAACAAACTAAATCATCTTTCAAATCGAAGAATGTAGTATCAACAACTAGACCATTTGAACTCATACACATGGATTTATTTGGACCTACTAGAACTACAAGTCTAGGAGGGAAGAAATATGGACTAGTTATTGTTGATGATTTTTCAAGGTATACATGGGTTTCATTTTTGGCACATAAGAATGAAGCATTTTCAGAATTTTTGAAACTATATAATAATATCATAAATGCAAAGAAACTCACCTTAGTAGCAATTCGAAGTGATCATGGTACGGAATTTGAAAATCAACACTTTGAAGAATTTTGCACTAAAAATGGAATATCACATCAATTTTCAGCACCTAGAACGCCTCAACAAAATGGGGTTGTTGAAAGAAAAAATAGGACATTGGCAGAAATGGCACGCACAATATTGTGTGAGTCAAATCTTCCAAAGTACTTTTGGGCTGAAGCTATAAACACTGCTTGCCATATTCTAAATCGAGTTTTAATACGACCTATAACCAAGAAAACTCCTTATGAACTCTGGAAGAATAAGAAACCAACTGCTAAATATCTTAAAGTTTTTGGATGTAGATGTTTCATCTTAAACAATGGCAAGGAGGATCTAAGTAAATTTGATGCCAAGTCAGATGAAAGTATCTTTTTAGGATACTCCACATCTAGCAGGGCATACAGAGTATTCAATAAAAGAACCTTAGTAGTGGAAGAGTCAGTCAATATTATATTTGATGAGTCTGATAGTGAGTCTGCTAGGAAAGAAAATATTGTTGATGATGATACAGGAATTATCGATTTTGAAAAGTTGAATATTGATGACGTGCCAAATCAAGATAAGGGAGATGATAGCGTGCCACCACAATCCCAAAACTTGCCAAAGGAATGGAGGTATGCATATGGACATCCTAAAGACTTAATCATTGGTGATCCATCTCAAGGGGTAAGAACTCGATCATCTCTTAGGAATTTAAATGATTATCTTGCTTTCGTTTCACAATTAGAACCTAAGACTTATGAAGAAGCTGAAAAAGATACTAACTGGATAAATGCCATGCAAGAAGAATTAAATCAATTCAAAAGAAGTAATGTATGGACATTAACTGAAAGACCAAAGCATAATTCAGTAATTGGAACAAAATGGATATTTAGAAATAAATTAGATGAAAATGGATTAGTTATAAGAAATAAGGCTAGACTTGTAGCTAAGGGATACAATCAAGAAGAAGGAATAGATTTTGATGAGACATTTGCTTCTGTAGCTAGATTAGAGGCTATTAGATTACTTCTAGCATTTGCATGTTTCATGGATTTCAAATTATATCAAATGGATGTGAAGAGTGCATTCTTAAATGGTTTTATTGAGGAGGAAGTATATGTAGAACAACCTCCAGGTTTTGAGAATCATGAATTGCCAAATTATGTCTTTAAACTACATAAGGCATTATATGGATTAAAGCAAGCACCTAGGGCTTGGTATGATCGATTAAGCAAATTTCTGCTTAATAATGACTTTAGTAGAGAAAATGTAGATAAAACTCTATTTCTCAAAAGAAAGGACAAAAATCTATTAGTGGTACAAATATATGTAGATGACATAATCTTTGGTGTCACAAATGATACTCTTTGCAAAGAATTTGCTGATTTAATGCATGGAGAATTTGAAATGAGTTTGATGGGAGAACTAAGCTTCTTTCTAGGATTACAAATCAAACAAACTAAAGAAGGCATTTTCATTCATCAAACTAAGTATACAAAGGAAATACTAAAGAAGTTTGGGAATGAAAATCATAAGGGAGTAGGCACTCCAATGAATCCCACTAGCAAGCTAGACAAGGATGAAAAAGGGAAGAGTATTGATATCAAGCTCTATAGAGGACTAATTGGATCCTTGCTCTATCTTACTGCTAGTAGACCCGACATCGTATTTAGTGTAGGAATATGTGCTAGATACCAATCGGATCCTAAGGAGTCACATTTAAGTGCTGTTAAGAGAATCCTTAGATATTTAAGAGGAACTACCAATATAGGGCTATGGTACTCAAGGGACTCCTGTCTAAATTTGCTTGCGTATTCAGATGCTGATTTTGCCGGATGCAAATTAGATAGGAAGAGCACAAGTGGCACATGTCAATTCTTAGGAAATAACTTAGTATCATGGTTTAGCAAAAAGCAGAATTCAGTGGCACTGTCCACAGCAGAAGCTGAATATATAGCTGCTGGTAGTTGTTGTGCTCAAGTATTATGGCTTAAGCAACAACTAGAGGACTATGGAGTTAAACTAGATAATATTCCTATTAAGTGTGATAATACTAGTGCCATCAATCTTACTAAAAATCCAGTTCAGCACTCTAAAGCCAAACACATAGAAATAAGGTACCATTTTATTAGGGATCATGTGCAAAATGAAAATATATGTATTGAGCATATATGCACTGAAAAACAATTAGCCGACATATTTACGAAACCATTGAGTGAAGATAGATTCTGCATGCTAAGGAGGGAATTAGGCATATGTGATCCTTTTTATTGAAGTAATATAAAAGGGAGCTAGTAGTCTCATGATACATTCTTCCAATTTCTAAAATCCCATGAAACATGAGTCAAATTTGTTATCTAGAGATTCCTTACTCATGTATCATTGTCCCATAAAGAGTTTATAAGGATTGGAAGCAAGAAAAATTCTTAGAAGCAAAAAGGAAGAGAAAAGAAAAAATTCTGCACTTGGGTCGACCCAACCCTGAATAGGGTCGACCCAACGTTGAGTCGACCCAAGAAAAATCTTGAGTCGACCCAACGTCGGGACCCCACTGTTAAAAGGGGACCCGAGAGCATTGTTAGGGCACTGTTTGCCCTTGTCCTCTTCTGAATACTCTAATCTCCACTCTCCAAACTCCTCCAAACAGTAGATTACCTTGAGATCTTAGAGAAATGGGACCCAAAAGAGCCGTAGCCAAGAGATCCGGAAGAGTCACACGGATCCAACGGGAGGAAAGGCAACCTACGGAGCCATCTACCGTGTCTCCACGACGTGAGGCACGTGCGGAGGCCCCTCCTCCTCCTTCCCCCTCAGTGATACTTGCAAGATTTGCGGGGAGACCGGTTACAACGGGGAGAAGGATCCATTCCGAGTTCTTTGATCAAGAAGGGTTTCGGTTGAGGGAATGGATCCAAAGGCAAGGTTGGGAGTATCTTTGCTCCCTAGACGTGATGATCTACCCCGGATTGGTTCAGGAGTTCTATGCCTCCCTCAAAACTGGTATGGAAGGGCTTGTTTCGGAAGTTCGAGGGGTTCGAGTTCGAGTTTCCGAGGAGAGCTTGAGTGAGCTACTTCATCTACCCTGCGTAGGAGCCACTCCGGAAAAGCCTGAAAACAAAATGAGAGCTCTACAGTTGATCATGGAAAATGAGAACTTCGACTTTTCCGCGAAGGTAATAGCTAGTTCTCTTACTGCTGAAATGAGATTACTGCTCAGTATAATAAATAGAATCTTATTTCCAAAGACCGGGAGATTCGATCTCATCACAGAGCGAGATCTAGCAGTGATGGAGTATATGATTCAGGGGATTCCCCTAAATCTTCCGGCCATGATACTGAGACAGATGAGGAAGGTGATGTGCAACTCCAGGGTATCACTACCTTATGGTATGATACTCACCTTGATTTTTCGACAGCACGGTTTAGCTCTCGAGGAGGAGGTATCCAAGAGTCTGCATCATACTGACACATACACTGCACGGACACTTATACACATGGGATATGAGAAAGTGAACGGGCAGTGGATTCACACTGGAGCAGGCATTCAGGGTGAGGCACCAGAGGGAGATGCACCAGAGGATGAGGATGAGGAGCATATGGATCATCCTACTGCACCTTCAGAGGCTGGACCATCATCATCCATTCCTCCGAGAGATACGGATGAGTTCTGGAGCAGGATGACTGAGCTCATGTCAGCTCAGGCGAGGACTATCACTGACGGGCTGACGAGCCGATTGGATGCCCGATTGGACGTCATGTCTGCTGAGATCAGTGATCTGAGGCAGCAGATAGGAGCACTCCGGAGAGAGAGAGAGACCCATGGACCATCTGTGCCACAGGCTGCTGAGTCAGAGATTTCGGCACAGAGTCATCCAGCTCGTCGTGCTCCACGCCAGACACAGTCTCACCAGGCTCGACCTCCCCTCGCCACGTACACTAGGAGGATGAGGACTAGATCCCAGCCGTTAGAGTCTTCCTAGGCTGATCTTAGCATCTATGTTTAGAGCCTAGGCTAGATATCTAGTTCTCGTATGTATTTTGCTTTTATCATGTATCTTTAAAACTTTGATTCAGGAACATTGTATCTGTTTTTGTTTTTGGCATGAATGTATGAAAATGTTCCCATTTTGATCAATGAAATTTGAAGTTTGGTATTTATTGCATCTTTCCCATGTATCTTTTTGATGATAACAAAATGGGGGAGAAGTAAAGAAAGAGTATTTATTTTAGAAGAAGTAAAGATCTTAGGGGAGAAGTAAAGATATTGTTTAGAGTAAATAAAGTAACAAAAAGGGGAGAACTAAAGATATCTTTAGAGTAAGTAAAGAAAGATTAATAAGAGCAAAAGTAAAGAAAGTTAAAGAAAGGAGAAGTAAAGAAAAAGAAATAAGAAGTTATGTAAAGAAAGAGAAATAAGAACTTATGCAAGAAAAGAGAAATAATTGGGCAAACAAATTGAAAATCATATAAGAAAGCTTATACATCCAAGGGGGAGCAATTTGTAACAATGAAAATCATCAAATCAAAAATTTCTATCAAATTTCAGAATTTGGCACATATAATTTCAGAATTTGGCACGCACCTCTCGCACCCCGATACATAACCTGAAACTCATATTTTATCTCTAATTTTTGAAGTTTCATCGTTAATGAATTATAAATGAAAGGGGGAGCAATTCAAAAAGTCAAATTGGCAACATTTAAATGAAATAGGGGGAGATTTCACTCTTATATATGAAAAGCTGAAATTCAGCAAGTTAAGCCCTTTTAAAAAAACTGATTTTAAAGACAAGTATCAATAGGCTCATACTCTTTATTTTGTAATCATCAAAAAGGGGGAGATTGAGGATGATAGTGTTATTTTGATGATTAACAAGTAATTATCTAGAGTATGTTATAAGTTAAATTGATACTTCATTTATAAGACTATTACTCTCAGGATATTTGTATAAATTGATATAGATACATTTCATTGTTTATTTGAATGAATCTAACCTTGAGATGCAGCAAAGTGTGGATTGAGTCGACCCAAAGGATGATTGGGTCGACCCCGGCACATCAAGAAATTATTTGGCACACTTCTGCAAAAATGGCACAGATGAACAGTGAGTTGGGTCGACCCAAGGAAAGCATGAGTCGACCCAAACATCAAGATCCTCAAAACAAGATAGAACAATGGTTCTCTGGATTCACTGAGAGGGTCGACCCAAGAAGTAGTTGAGTCGACCCAAGCTTGAGTCGACCCAAACCCTGAGAGGGTCGACCCAAAGGCAAGACAGAAAAGAAGACAGAAAATGGTTCTCTGGAATTACTGAGAGGGTCGACCCAAGAAGAAGTTGAGTCGACCCAAGTGAACTTTGAGTCGACCCAAAGAATGGTTGGGTCGACCCAAGGGAAGGAAGGCTGAATTTCAAGTTTCTGTGTTTTCTGAGAGAGTCGACCCAAGGAATGTTTGAGTCGACCCAAGTGAAAGTTGGGTCGACCCAAGGACAGGTTGAGCCGACCCAAACACGGGCTGAAGCATAACGGCTAGTTCTGCAGATGTACTTTTTGTCCTTTCCAAAGTCAGTAACAGCTAGTTTTTGAATTCTAGCCATTGGGGCTTGTTCAATGGATGTAGGAGACTATTTAAAGTGGCACTATTCATCAGATAGAACAACCTTTTGAAAGCAATATCAAAGAGTACACAAGAAAACAAAAAGTGCCCTAATCTTCTTCATCCAAGTGCTTCATTCAAGAATCAAAGAAAGGGGTTGAGCAGATTCAAAGAGTCATCAAGAGCTCCATCCTCCCTTGTAGAGTGAAGCATTCTTGACAAAGAAGAGAGAAGCCACTTCAAAGCGATAAATATTTTCTATACTCTTCTTTGTAGTTCATATTGTTTCATTTGCTCATTTAGGAGTTTAAATCTTCCTTCTTTATTTGTTAAACAACTTGTAAAGGTTGGTTGGTGAGCCCGGAAAACCAACGGAGTAGGTTGATTGGTGAACCCGAAAAACCAATTGTAAAGGTTCGTTGGTGAGCCCGTAAAACCAACAAAGGTTTTTGGTGAACCCGGAAAACCAAAGTGTAAAGGTTCGTTGGTGAGCCCGTAAAACCAACAAAGGTTTTTGGATTGTGAGCCCGGAAAACAATCCAACTGTAATCCGCGAGATTATAGTGAATTCCCAAGGGGTCGCTTGGGGAGTGGACGTAGGTGCTAAGGAGAGCACCGAACCACTATACTTTGTGTTGTTTGTGTTGTGATTTGCTTTAGCTTACTAACCATCCATTTGACTTGAGTAAGATAGTTTAAATTTAAAAAGAAACCAATTCACCCCCCCTCTTGGCTTGTCACCTTGGGCAACAGAACAATTAAATTTTTATCTTTTGATTCAACTCGAAATAATCTATTCGTTTTATCTCTTTGCCACAACCGCATATACTGACCAATTAACCAGTCGACCTTTTTTTTTATTATTATTGTTATTTATTTATTTATTTTGTATATATATATATATTTTTTAGAGTTTTGGATGAGTATGAATATTACCTAAAGCTATGAATATTGACACCCTGCTACTAAAATTATTCACAATCAAACAGTATCAAAGCATAGCACCCTTATTTCTAATGTTTTCCTAAAAATTTCTAGACAGCTCCTAACTGGTTTGAAGAGTACACTTAAGCCTCCAATCCGGTCTAATAACCTAGTCGACCAGGTAAGCTCCCAGGTAAGTGGAGGGGTCACGATGCGTATAGCAAAGGTCCCACTTAAAACCCACTTTCCTCGAACAGAAACTGTCTCCCTTCAATCACTTAGAGGGACAAAGCTTGCCTAGACATCGACCGGGGTCATAGAGCGAAATTGGTGCAACTTTCAGTGGTCTTCGTCCTATTGAGCTCGATTATCCTTAGGGGCCAATGTCTAGTTGATTTTAATTAGGCTTAGGATATTTATGCACTTGGATAATTTTTGGGCTAAGGACGAGTGATGAAATCCCGACCTTATCTTGTTAATGGGTTCAGCCCTTAGATTATTTTATGCAAATGCTTTATGCTATATGCAACAATCAAGAAGATTTTTAACATTTTATGTCATGACATTAAATTGCATTTGAATAGTTGATCAAGCAAACTAGCTAAAATTTTTTTCTTCTTTTTATTTATTTATTATTTTTATTATTTTATTATTTTAATTAATAATAATTTTTTTAATTTTTTTTTAAAACAAGAGTAAAATTCTAATCTAGGAAAAATAGGACTAGTATGAGCAAAATAGGAAAATTAATTTAAATACTCACGGCCGGAGTTCGTTCACTCCGGGAATCCAAAAATGTGATCTTGATCTTCCTCGTTACTGGTCCTGCTTTGTGTCGCCCTTGAATCTGAAAAGATTTGAAATTTCAGCTGTGTTAAAAATAAAGAAAAATTGAAGAACTAGAAATAAAGAGTTGAAATTTGCAGCCTTGTTCTCGTTCGCACGTTGCAAATCCCCGGCAACGGCGCCAAAAACTTGCTACGATTTTAATCTTGTTCTTTTTAAAAGAGAAATTAAAAGTAGGATACCCCAAGTATAGGGTGTAGCAAAGTAATATTCTCGGTGAGTCCGAGATCGAATCCACAGAAATTTGACAGTAAACAAAAACTAAAGGCTAAATAATATTCAGATTGACAAAAATATAACTAAGGCATTAGGATTCAGCCTAGCACTTAATCATGCATTTCTTAAAATCATCTATTAATCATAATAAAATATATTTAGTTTTATGGGCAGCATTACAGTAATTCTATTTTAAACTACATGGATTTCTAAGCATCTGTTATACCCGGGAAAAATAACAAATCAAAGAAAATATATAAGTTTGAAATAATTTCTATCAATCTACTGCACCATAATTCAAATCAAAAACATTAAAATCCAATTGATGATTAAAGGAAATACATGAAGAAAATGCTAGGCTTTTCCCTAGCCTTAGCTATATTAGATTTAGCTATCCATATGAGATGCAAGCATTTTTGTAAAAGGGATTAGTATAGAACAAATAAAATAAAGCATAAATCCCTTTTTTTTTTCTTTTCTTTGGTTCAGAAAACAGGGCACTCTGTTTTCTCTCCCGGCCCCCTTCTAGTTGAGTTCTATTTCTAGCTTTTTTTATAGCTATATATTTCGTAACTGGGCAGCCAGGTCGAGCGAACAATCGCATATGTTAGGAAACGCTCAGTTTCATTTCCTTTGGTCCAAAAAAGTCAAACATTAGCCACCTACTACCGGCCGCTTTTTTAAGAAAAAAAGGCTAGTTCAGTCACTTCCGGATGAATAAGAGTTCTTTTTCTCTTTCTCGATCGAAAGAATCTTAATTCTCTCCTCCGTCCGATTGCCTCTCAATCCCCCTTCCCGCCGACTAGCTTCTTCCCTTTGCTTCACCGGAAGGATGATGAATCGTGGCCCCCTGGTCGCCTCTCCCCCTTGCTCCGTGTCCTCCTCCTGCCTCCACTCGATGATGCCTTCTCCCCTCCGTGGCCTAGCTGGATGGATCCGTGCGGCTGCCTTCTCTCGGACCAAGCCCGACTGAGACGATCGGAAGACTAGATGCAGATAGATGGCTTCCAAGTTCCTCCTCCTTCTTTCCTCCTCCGTCGTGGCTGCTGGCTTCCTCCTATACCTCCACCGTGTGGTTCTCTCCTTCCTCGTCGGCTGATTTCCCCTCCTCCGTGATCCGTGGCCTCCCTCTCCTTTTATAGACACTTCACTGGTTTGGAGAAGCTGGAACGCTGCTGGGAGCGGATGAGGCTTGGATTTGAATGCTTGGGACTCTTCGGCGTTGGGAGGTTGAACATTGAAGAAGTTTGAGCTGCAGTCATTGATGTTGGATTTGTGGATGAGCTGTAGTGTTGGGCAACGGGCCGTGCCGGGCCGGCTCGGCCCAGGCCCACCGGGCCAAAGGACTAAACGGGCCGTGCCTGGCCCGGCCCGCTTATGAAGCGGGCCGTGCCTGGCACGGCCCGTCCAGCACGGAACGCCAGCCCGGCCCGGCCCCAGGCCCGTCTATTGGCGGGCCGGGCCGGGCACGGCACGCCACGGGCCGTGCCAGGCACGGCCCGTATCGGGCGCAAACGGGCCGTGCCAGGCACGGCCCGCAACGGCTTCAAACGGGCCGTGCCTGGCACGGCCCGCAACGGCTCCAGACGGGCCGTGCCGGCACGGCCCGTCTGGAGAGGGGGGAGGAAAATAGCCGTTTCCAACGGCTATTTTCGGGAAAAAGTCCATTTTACCCCTCCCAACAGTCCAATAACGGCTGAATTGAAGGGTATTTTGGGAAAAAAAAATTTGGGCTTCTATAAATAGCCCATTCCTCCCTCATTCTCACCACACCAAACCTCTCATTCTCTCCTTCTCTACTGCTATTATTTCTCTCTTCTAAAGTGCTCTTCTAGCAATTTAATTTTTAGTTTGTTCAAGTGCTACACAAGAGGAGGTTCCTGTTGAGAAGAGAAGGTCGCTTCTGTTGAGAGCACAAGAGGAAGCTCGGAATCTCGGCTCTGCCTCTGCCCTCCGACCCTCTACTCAATTCCTCCTTGCGGTTAGTTTTTATTTTTTGAATTAATCATAGATATGTCATCTTTTGAGGAAAGTCAGTTTGGCATTCCTGTTTCTGAGGGAGAAGAAACTAATCTCCAACCCCATATTCCTAGTTCCTCTAGAACTGGTGAATCGAGTGAAGATCAAACCTCTTCTCGTAAGAGGACTAGTGCTGTATGGAATGAATTTGATAGAGTTATGGTTGATGGAGTCTGGAAAGCTAGATGTAAAAAATGTGCCAAACTTTATAGTTGTAGTAGTAGTGGGGGAACAGGGCATTTAAAAAGACATCAAGAGAGTCATAGGATGCATGATTCTCATGCTCAAACTCAAAGTACCCTTAATATACAAGGGGGATTACTTGTAGGTAATTTTGCATATAATCATAAAAATCAAAGAAAAGCACTTGTAAAATGGATAGTTAAGGATGAATTACCTTTTAGTTTATGTGAATCTTTTAATTTTGAAGAATATATTCAATTAAACCTACAACCTGCTTACAAAAGAACTAGTAGGCGTACATTTAGAAGAGTAGCTATGACCAACTTTTTAGCAATGAAACAAAATTTAATTGAAACACTTTCTACTTTAAATGTAAAAATTTCATTAACTTCTGATATTTGGTCAGCATCTGTAGGTAGTAATTGTTTTATTGCCATTACTGCTTATTATATTGATAATGATTGGCAATTAAATAAACGTATTCTTGCTTTTCGTGCTTTTGATTTTTCACATTCTGGGCAACAAATTTCAAATATTATTTATCAAACTGCATGTTCATATAATATTAATGATAAAATTATGTCTATTACTTTTGATAATGCATCTAATAATAATTCTGCTGTTGCATTATTAAAAGACTCATTGCATCCCATATTAGATGGAAATTTACTGCATATTAGATGTGCATGTCATATCTTAAATCTTTCTGTTCAAGCTGGCATGGGCATGATTCAAGATGTGATTTCAAAAATTAGAAATGCAGTTTCTTTTATTCATGCTTCAAGATCAAGACTTCAAGAATTTAAGGAATTATGCATAAATCATGGTAAACGTTTTAAAAAATTTAAACTTGATGTAATTACTCGTTGGAACTCCACATATAGCATGATACATGATGCATACCCATATAAAAACTTATTAAGTGCATATATTAATGATCGTGGATTAGGCTTTACATTGTCTGAAACTGATTGGAATAAAGAAAAAATTTTGGAAAATTTTTTGCTTAGTTTTTATAATGCTACCAATGTTCTTTCTGGTATTTATTATCCTACTTCATGTTCATTTTTACAACAAGCATATATAATTAGTCAAAAATTTGCAGAACATAGATATGATGATGTTTTAATGCCTATTATTGACCTAATGGAATCTAAATGGAATGAGTATTGGGACAAGATATGTCCTATGCATAACTTAGCTGCTGTATTTGATCCTAGAGTTAAATTAAATGGCGTGCTAATTTTACTTGATGCATATTCTGAAAATATGAATCAAGATTCTGAATCTGCTAAAGATGAGGTAAAACAACTTCTTTATGATATTTATGCTATATATGATGAAAAAATTCGTGGATCTAGAACACAAATACAAACCTCTATTTCTTCTTCTAGTAGTTCTCGTTCGTCATCTATTTTTCATTCATTGCACAGAGAAGACACACACATGCTTCAAGTTCCTCTTCATCTTCTTCATCTTTAAGTAGTGAACTAGAATTTTATTTACGAAATGATCTTCAGTCTGCATATGATGAAAATCAAATAGAGAATCTAGATGTATTATCTTGGTGGAAGAGTGTTAGAAATCAACATCCTGTTATGTCTGCAATTGCACGCGATATTTTAGCTGTGCCGATGTCCACGGTAGCATCGGAATCCGCTTTTAGTGCAGGTCGGCGTGTTCTTGACGAAAAGAGAAATAGGATGACGGGCGAAACGGTGGAGATGCTTCTCTGCTTCAAGGATTGGTTGGATGCTGAGGCAAGACTTCAAGATAAAGGTGGACATAATACAACATCCTCTGATGATGATGATACAAACACTACTGAAGACTGAAGACTGAAGACTGAAGACTGAAGAGTGAATACTGATTCACTGAATCACTGATGATTAGTAAGATTTCTTAATTTTTTATAATTGTACATTTTTATTGTATTCTGGAGATCAGACCAAGGTCCAAACCTCGGCCCTTTCTTAGTTTCTTATTGTATTCTAGAGGTCAGACCAAGGTCCAAACCTCCCTTCATGTACCATTTTGATTTAAATTAATAAACTGGTAGGGGTCTATGCCAAACCCCCCACCATTAAGGTGGCTTTATATTCATAAATCCTTAGTTTTCAATATTTATTAATTTTTTTAGAAAATTTATGAAGCATTAATTTTTATCGGGCCGGGCCGGGCCCAGGCCCGGACCGTGCCAGGCCCGCGGGCCAGCC
Source organism: Phoenix dactylifera (assembly GCF_009389715.1). Taxonomy (NCBI): domain Eukaryota; kingdom Viridiplantae; phylum Streptophyta; class Magnoliopsida; order Arecales; family Arecaceae; genus Phoenix; species Phoenix dactylifera. The sequence continues at coordinate 122,917 of NW_024067884.1, forward strand.
CAGCCCAGGCCCTTATGGGCCGTGCCGGGCTGGCCCGCGGGCCGTGCCGTGCTTGGCCCGCGGGCCTAGAGCGGGCCGTGCCGGGCTCGGCCCGCGGGCCAGTACCCTGTGACCCAGCACGGCCCTCTCAAATGGGCCATGCCAGGCACGGCCCGGCACTGTAGCAAGCGGGCCGTGCCAGGCACGGCCCGCTTCGTGCCGGGCCGTGCCGGGCCGTGGGCGGCCCGGCCCAGTGCCCAACTCTAATGAGCTGAGAAGAAACGGGGGAGACGGAAGGACTCTGATGAATGCTGGGACGTTGCAGACGTTTGGGAAGCTCCAGATGTTGACGTTGGGAAGTTAAGAAGACTCATGGAAAAGAAATGGAGGACTCGGCTTGGGACTCTTCTCCTCCGATGGCTGCTGGCCTCCTCCCTTTCCGTCGCACGCTCCACGCTTGGATGAGCTGGGAAGAAACAGGGGAAACGGAAAGATGCTGATGAGATGCCATTTGGAATTGAAGAGCTGGTTTAGCTTAGGTCTCTTGGGTCTGATTTAAGTCCCTTGGATTTGGTTTAGGTCCCTTGGATGAGATGCCATGATGCTTGGAATTGAAGAGCCCATTTGCATGTGCATGGAGGTCCACGGTCGGTTGGAAAATTGGAAAATTTCAAAGCCCCCATGCTGTGGATGTTTGGAAAATTTATTGAGCTTGGGCTGCCAGGCATTGGGCTCAAATCCAGAGTTACTGGGTCTCTTGGATTAATTTCACTCAAACATTAATTAATTAATTTTATTAATAAAAATTAACTATAATACTAATTAAGATAATATGAAAATTTCACTTTTGTACTCTCATCATTACACATTCCTTGTTGAAGATGAATCTTTGACATATGCTGAAGCAATGAAATCTAGTGATGCACCTCTATGGGAGGAAGCCATTAAAAGTGAGATGGAATCAATCCTTTCACACAATACATGGGTGTTAACCGACTTACTTTTAGGGTCTAGACCACTAGGATGCAAATGTGCCTTTAAAAAAAAACAAAATCTTGATGGATCCATTGAAAAATACAAAGCTAGATTAGTTGCTAAAGATTTTAGTCAAAGGGAAGGAATGGACTATTTTGACACTTATTCTCCGGTCACTAGGATAACTACAATTCGGTTGCTTATAGCATTAGCAGCATCATATAAACTTGAAATCCATCAGATGGATGTGAAAACCGCCTTTCTTAGTGGTAAGTTAGATGAAGAAATTTATATGGAGCAGCCAGAAGGTTTTGTAGTTTCTGATCAAGAGAATAAATTGTGTAAGCTAGTCAAATTCTTATATGGATTAAAACAAGCTCCTAGACAGTGGCATGAAAAGTTTGACCAAGTCATTTCATCATATGGCTTTAATATTTGTGACTTCGATAAATGTGTATATTGAAAAATATTTGATAGGTCTATTATTATCCTATGTTTATACGTCGATGATATTTTAATTTTTGGTAGTGAACATGTCACAATTTTAGAAGTGAAGAAATACTTAAGTGACAATTTTGAGATAAAAGATCTAGGGTTAGCTAAAGTAATCTTAGGACTCAGAATTATAAGGACACAAAATGAGATTGTTCTGAGTCAATCTCACTATGTTGAAAAAGTGTTAAAGAAATTTGGGTACGAAAATTGCAAGCCAATTAGCACCCCATATGATCCTAGCATAAAATTAAAAAAAAATGATGGGGATAGTGTTTCCTAATTAAAGTATTCTTAATTAATTGGAAGTCTTATATATTTATCTAACTGTATAAGACCTGATATCTCCTATGTTGTAGGAAGACTGAGTGGATACACTAGTAACCCCGATAAAACACATTGGGATGCAATAGAAAGGCTTCTTAAATATTTGAAGGATACTATTAACTACGAGATATACTATTCTGGTTTTCCCACTGTACTAGAAGGGTATAGTGATGCTAACTGGATCTCTGACTCCGAAGACACAAAGGCCACTAGTGGATTTGTTTTTACACTAGGTGGTGGTGCAGTCGCTTGGAAATCTTCCAAGCAGACCTTGATTAGTAGATCCACCATGGAGGTTGAAATGGTAGCCTTAGAGTTAACTGGTGGAGAAACAGATTGGCTTAGAGGTATGCTATCAGATATTCCCATGATGGATAATCCTATTCCTTCTATTCTAATTAACTGTGATAATCAGGCGACTATAGCAAAAGTAAAAAGCAAAAAATCACAACTCGAAGTTGTCTAGCACATTGAGCTTCGATATAAAATTTTAAGAAAGCTCACCCCTACTAGAACTATAGCTTCAAGTTATATTAAATCAGTGGAGAACTTGGCAGATCATCTGACCAAGGGCTTGTCGAGAGGACAAGTTTAATATGCTTTGAGGGGGATGGGTTTAAAGCCTATTTTGGAGTCACTGTCAGCAGCAACCCAATATATCTGACTGGAGATCCCAAGATGTAGGTTCAATGGGACAAACAAGCTGACGGAGTGGCTGGTAGGAGCACCAAATTTAAAGTGAACATAGTTCACTACCCATCTCTATGGAGCAGGTGCTCAACTGCACTAGACAAGAGGATGGCGTAATGCCTTAATGATATCAAGGCTATTATAGCAGGGTATAGAGTTGCAGTATACCCTTGGAGATATCACCGATGTGAGTGTGACTATGGGGCCGTAGTCAAATAGGGAATTAAGGCTTGTTCTCTAATAGACACTCACAAAACAAGATACATGCGCACGGCCATAATGCGCTACCCCGATGGAACTCACATGCAGGGTCAACTCTTAGTTGTTCAGTATTTTAAAATCTATACATAAAGTCCAAGTTCAAGACTTTGTTTACTTCGGATCGGTATGGATGGAGAAATACTAACTAGATAAAGGTTCAAGTTCGGAAAACACCATTTATCGAAAACTAAGTATACTGAATGCTCGTATTTTGAATTTTTCAAAATTTTGATATTTTCAAAATTATCTCAAAAAAAAATTGAAATTTCAAAAAGGAGGGGAATGTAAGAGGTGTTGAATTTGAAATTTGAAACGGTTGTGAACCATTTCTCCCCATTTAAACTCATTTAAAACCATCCTAAATGCAATAGAGACATTGGGCTCCAACGTTACTCCAGATGGGAGAGAGAGGAGAGTCCTCTCACTCTCATTTAATTCCTTCTCTTCACATCCGTTAGAGAGCTCTTTCCTTCTGCGGTTTTTTTCTTGCTTTCAAGCGATGAGGGGAGAAGACAAGAGAGGTTATCTTGCTGTTGGTCTCCTCTTCGCCGATCACTCTTCATCTTCTGGTTCTGAATCAATTGTGTACAAACATACAAAAAAATTTCTGCGGAGTTCAAAAGATTTTGTAGTACTGTGTACGTCTACAAAATCAACGGTCCGTTGTATCTTGTGAAGGGATCGCTAGAATCCGGTATATATAAGGAGGCGAATCTTTTTCAAAGACAGTGACTACACGCTTCGGACCGATCTACAGGTATTATCTATTTTATTTTGGATCTAAAGGAAATGACATCAATGAGGTACGCATCAGAACAGGTTGTTTCAGTGAAATTAAATTATTTGTGGATTATTTGAGCTCTTTGAGATGTTTGTCTAACACATGTTAGTTGGCAGATCGTGGTAATCTTGAGAGAATTTGGGGCCTATTCAAGATCCAATCCCCAAGGTCGAGGACCATGCAACCATCGTTGGACCGAGTCGAGATGATTCATCATGGTGATGGGGTTTGTGATGTGAAATCAGTTGGCTCAATTGGCTCAATTCAGCCATAGGAGAAGTCAATTTGGCTCACAGCCATGGAGCCCTCTATGAAAAATGCAGGGCGATTTTTTTTTTTTTAAGCATCTAAATTAAATTGGCTGACTTGTGCTAAGCTTAGTTGCAGAACAGCCTTATTATTGAGCAGCGCTTGGATTGGCGAGTTCTCCTCTAAATCCCCCGGGTGGAAGTGATGCGAGTAGTGTGGAGTCGAAACACAACCGCTGATGGGGAACCAAAGAACAACCATCTAAGGAACCAATTTGGTGGTTCGCCAATCAGCTGCATCAGTGGCCGTTCGGTGAGGAGTAGTTCGGCGAAGTGGTGATGGGCTAGATCCGACTCCAAAGCCTACCACGTAGTACAGGCCGGGTCTTGAGGACTGAGGGAAACGGTTGCTTGCCAAATCTTCTGTAAAACAAGGAGTAGCGGCGGTGGAGCGCGTATAGACTACGCCACCGATTCTTTGTTCCTATATCCTAACGAACTCGTCAATATTCCAGGCTTTTTTTTTTTATAAGAATATTTCAGGCTTTAAGACAGAAGTTGTGAGGGCATGGTCCACTATCCGGCCCACACTTGATTTGGGCTTGTGGGCTGATGTGAAAATTTATTTCACACATTTTCTTAGTCTTAATTGTTTTGTTTTAGAGTGTTTTATATGTTCTTAGCTCATTTGTCTAAAATTTAGATGTCTTTTACATTTATTTAATTTTTGAAAATTCTTGGTATTTTGCAGGTCTTTAATTATTGAATCGGTTGAAATTGGGCTGGTCTAGTCAATCCAGAATACTATTCAGTTTTGGGGTTCTAAATGGAGATACAGACCTCCGTTTCATGTGTTGTTTAGCTTACTGGAAAGATAAGACGTTCTAGCAAAAAAAAAAAAAGATAAGACGTAGACCTAAAACTTTTATGAAGATCACAAAACCAAGTTCTGCCGTTTTGAAGTCCAAAACATAGCCGAAACGGAGACGTCCGAATCTATCCAGAATTTTACTGCAGCCCAGACCCTATTTCGGTTTTCAGCTTGTATCTGGAATTCTATAAGTCAGAATAAAGCAAACCCAGGTGCGTTGGAAAGATGAGAACTAGATATAAAACTTTCATCCAACTCCAGATTTTATCGTTTTGGTGCTCAAAATCTAGCTGAAAGTCGAGTCATAAAATCAGTCTAGAATTTTGGATTTCAGCCAACAGATATGGGGCAAATCTATTTCAAAATTCAAAAAAAAAGGAGAATCGGTTGGGAGAAGAGGAGGGCCAGCAGATACGATGGGGATAGAAGGAGATAAGGAAGAAAAAACTCAGATAATCTAGAATTTTGAGAGGAAGAGAAGCCAGAAATTCCAGGAGGAAGAAAAGCCAGGAATTCTGATGCAGGACGGATATAAGGGATGGAAGGCAGCGTGAAAGAGGAGAAGAAGAGGGGAAGAAGAAGAAAAGAGGAGAGGGGGAGGAAGAAGAAGGAGGCTAATTTTCTTGCATTAATTCATTAGGAAAAAACAAATGCATGCCCTATATATATAGGGCCACAAAATAACAAATAAGTCCCTAACGAAGAAAACAATTCGAAAAGGTCCTCAAAAGACAATATGCAAATTAATCCTACCCACATAAACTAAATAAATAAATAAAAAATGAAATCAATCAATCCAGCCACAACGAAAGTGGCTGGACCGTCCTCTTGCGACAACCATGATCCCGCAAAATAATCAGTCCAGTACTCGTGTCCGCACCAACTCCCCCCGGGTAAGAAGAAGTCGACCCCGACGAATGACTCTGGTAGTACTTCAAAAGATCTGGGTCAATGCGCTGTAACTCCACATGTGTAATCCATGTAGTATCAGACTCCGGGCGTCCTCGCCAACGAATTAGGAAATGCTGAACACCCCCATCACTGGTAGAAACAGTCTGCTCATCTAAAATGGCATCAATATGTTCTTTTTGTGCTGGTGGTAAAGCTAGATTGGTCGGAGATGGTATGGAATCAAGAATAGGAGTATCATCAAGCTCAAGTGATGGCTGAGCGAAAGGATCAGTAGGAATAGAAAGGGGGCCCTTGTAAGCAACCAAATCCTCAATATTAAAAGTGGAGCTAATACCAAAATCAGAGGGAAGATCAAGAACGTAAGCATTAGTACCCACTCGTTGCAATACCCGAAAGGGCCCAGCACTACGAGCCTGCAGTTTCTTGACGGTTCCAGATGAAAACCGCTCAGGCCGAATACGTATCATAACATAATCCCCAGTTTGAAATTTTTTATCTCGCTTATGAGAATCAGCCTGTAGCTTATATTGAGCATTACTCATATGAATGCGCTTGCTAATCTCCTAATGCAGATTATGAATGTGTTGTGCAAATGCATGTGCAGACTCAGAAATGCGAATATGGGGGGACATAGGTAGGAGATCTACAGGTTTGCGAGCTTTATAACCATGGACCACTTCAAATGGACTCATCCCGATAGATCTATTGACCGACGAATTATATGCAAATTGGGCGACAGGCAGAATAGAATCCCAGTTACGATTGTGATCCCCTACTAGACTTCGCAGAAGGTTACCTAGACTTCGGTTGACGACTTCGGTTTGGCCATCGGTTTGAGGATGATAAGCAGTAGAAAATTTAAGTTTGGTGCCAACCAGATGCCACAAGGTTTTCCAAAAATAGCTCATGAAGCGGACATCCCTATCGGAGACAATGGTTTTTGGTAAACCGTATAACTTAACAATCTCATCAAAAAATATCTTGGCTACTCGAGAGGCATCAGAAGTTTTGGAACAAGGGAGGAAGTGGGCCATTTTAGAAAAACGATCCACAACCACAAAAATGGAATCATGTTTCCAAAATGTGCGAGGAAGGCCGAGCACGAAGTCGATACTAAGGTCAAGCCAAGGGCGATCTGGGACAGGTAACGGAGTGTAGAGGCCAGTATTTTGTTTTTTGTGCTTAGCTAGTTGACACGTGCGACACTGTCCCACAATTTTAGCAACATCCCGTTTCAAACTTGGCCAAAAAAATTGACGTTCAACTTCTTCTATGGTCTTATCACGGCCAAAATGTCCAGCGAGACCGCCGGCATGTACTTCCCATATCAAGAAATCGCGCACGGAAGTGCGCGGAATGCAGAGCTTGGAAGCTTTGAACAAGTACCCGTCTTGAAGATAAACACCATCAATCAAAGGTCCTTGTCCATCAGCAAGGGCATTATAGAGTTGGCCAAAATCTGGGCAAGACAAGTAATCGAGCTTAAGTCTGTCAAAACCGGTGATGGAAACAGACATGGCAGACAACAGAGTTACTCGACGACTTAACGCGTCAGCAGCTTTATTCGCAGCACCTGACATATGCTTGAGGACAAAAGTGTAGTCCTGGAGGAACTGAACCCACTTGGCATGTCGATGATTAAGTTTTTTTTGGGAATTAAGAAAACGAAGTGCTTCATGGTCAGAATAGAGAACAAATTCATTAGGAAGGAGATAATATCGCCAATACCGTAGGGCCTGGACTATGGCATAAAATTCTTTGTCATAGGTGGAATATCGTTGTCTAGCCTCATTCAGCTTTTCACTAAAATAGGCTATAGGATGACGTTCTTGACTAAGCACACCACCTATTCCTAAGCCAGATGCATCACATTCCACCTCAAAAACTTTGCTAAAATCAGGGAGTCGCATAACTGGCGCTTCCGTCATTCTTTTCTTAATGTCACTAAATGCTGTAGCGGCTGCGCGTGTCCACTGAAAATCACCTCGTTTAAGGCAATCTGTGATAGGTGACATAAGTGTACTGAAGCCCTTTATGAAACGACGGTAAAATGTGGCCAGGCCGTGAAAACTACGGATGTCAGTAATATTCTTAGGTTCAGGCCATTCAACAATTGCGGTGATTTTCGCAGGGTCAGCAGATAAACCCTCAGAGGAGACTATATATCCTAAGAAGTTTACGTGAGTAGTGAAAAATGAACACTTCTTAAGGTTAGCATAGAGGCTCTCGTTGCGTAAAGTCGTACAAACCTGCCTTAAATGGCCTAAATGTTGCTCCTTAGTTTGACTATAAATAAGGATATCGTCAAAGTACACGACTACAAATTTGCCTATGAAAGGCCGGAGTACTTGAGTCATCACTCGCATAAATGTACTCGGAGCATTTGAGAGGCCAAAAGGCATTACCAGCCATTCATAGAGGCCATCTTTTGTCTTAAAGGCTGTCTTCCATTCATCTCTTGGACGAATCCGGATTTGATGGTAGCCACTTTTTAAGTCAATCTTGGAGAAAATCGTGGCACCTGCCATCATATCCAACATATCGTCGAGCCGGAGAATAGAAAAACGGTATTTGACCGTGATTCTATTAATAGCCCGACTGTCTACACACATTCGCCAAGTCCCATCCTTTTTTGGAGTAAGAAGGGCAGGTACGGCACAAGGACTTAGACTCTCCCGAATAAATCCCTTTTGTAGAAGTTCGCTAATTTGCCTTAGGAGCTCTGCATGATCAGAAGGGTTCATCCGATAATGGGGCAAGTTAGGAAGGGTAGCTCCCGGGACCAGATCAATGGCGTGTTGAATATCACGCAAAGGGGGTAAATGATCCGGGAGATCCTCAGGAAAAACTTCTTGAAACTCCTCGAGGATAGCGAGGGATTCAGCTGATAATGTGCTTTTAAAATGTGGCTGAAGTTCTTTAACTAGCAGGGCAAACACCGGAGAGTCATGAAATACGTTCCTCTCAAATTCCGTGGGACTAAGGATATGGAGTTCCTTCTCCTTCGATTTACTCTTGTTCGTACTCTTATCTAGCGTTTTGGGCCATAAAGGATTAAGCTTAATCTTTTTACCCTGGAATACAAAAGAGCAAGAGTTAGTTCGACCGTAGATGGTGACATCGAGGTCGAACAACCAAGGTCTACCTAATATCAGATGACCGACGTCCATTGGGAGTATGTCACACCAGATAGTGTCTTTATAAGAAAGGATTTGAATAGGTACAAGACATCGTTCCTCAATGTGAATGGACGACGTGTCGATCCAGGAGACCTTATATGGTTGAGGTTGGGACACAGGAGTCAGACCCAAGCGGGCGACAATGTTGGAAGATATCGCATTAATGCAGCTCCCGCAATCAATGATAACTTTACAATCTTTTTCTCCGCATTTAATGTAAGTGTGGAAAATTGAGGTTCGTCTCCAGTCATCAGTCTCCTTAGGCTGGGTAATTACACACCTTACGACATTCATAGTGGATTGGTCAGATTCGTGGGCAATTATCTGGGGAGTAGGTCGGATACAGCCTAACGTGTGTGATTCTTCCTCAGGTTCGTCTTCGACATCTTGAATATTATCTAAATTAGGCTCATAAATTTGTTCCTCCAAATTATCTATTTCATCCTTCTGTTCGTGTGCATCAATAACAAGGGTCTGATTTGCACATTGGGAGGCAACATGACTAAACCCTTGGCATTTAAAACACTGAATTCTTGAGCTTGTTTTTGGAGGTTCACCTAAAATTCCTTTGCCTTTAATATCTCGGTTTTGGATAGGTGGAGAAGAAAAGGGTTTAGGTGGGACAGAACCGACTGGGGGTCTGGGTCCAGATGATTGGGCACTAGTTGGAATCCGCCTGGCGTCAGGGCGCCTAGCAAACATAGATTTGGAGAATTGTTCATAGTTTTGCACAAATGTATAGGCTTGGTCTAAGGTGGCCACTTCACGAAGGACAAGTTCTTTCCTAAGCTCATCATTTAGGCCTCGTCGAAACCGGCTTAAGATCATACGTTCATCTTCAGCTACATTACTCCGCATCATAAAGTCGTCAAATTGGGCGATGTAATCAGTAGCTGTGCGGCTACCTTGTCTTAAATTGTTCCATCGATCTAGGAGGTCAGCTTGATAATTTAATGGAAGGTATTTTTTTTTAATTTTTCTTTCATTTCTACCCAATCTATAATAGTAGGTTGATGTCTCCTGGCTAACAGTTGTTCGGTGTTTTGCCAAAACAACTTAGCTCGACCAAGGAGTTTCATTCTAGCGAATCGGACCTTTTTTTCCTCCGACAGATTGTACCACTCAAAGAAGTGGTCCATCTCGCGTAACCAATCGGAAAAAACCTTTGGATCAAGACGACCATCAAAAGTGGGGGCTTCAACCCTAATGCCTCGCATTACATCTTCATCAGGATCACGAGGTTCTCTGGGTTCTACGGTATGTCGGTGACCTCTATCAACATGAGGAATGGGACCAGGTCCTCTAGGGCGAGGGAAGGCATAATGGTGACCTGGAACAAACCTATTATCAAAGTTGTCCTGCCGAACCGAGGCTTGTTGTTCTAGGATGTCATCCTCATCAACATCCGGTAAATGGGGAGTACTAGCTCTTTGGGATTCAATAACCCTTTGAAGTGAAACCTCAATTGAATCGAGTCGGGCATTAACCTGGGTTGGACATTGTGGTTAGGTCATGAATTTGGGCGTTGTTTGCTTGGACTTGGGCATTGGTATTTTGGACTTGAATATTAGTTTTTTGAACTTGGGCATTAGTGTTTTGGACTTGATCATTAGTGTCGTGGATAGCTTTTAATAGGGCTTCAATTTTGGAATCCATGTCTAGGTGGGACTCAAGATGAGATGCGACACGACCACTACGTAGATGCATAAAATGAATGACAAAATATATGAGCCGACCAACTATAAAGGTTCCTAAGTAGACCTAATGCATGAAATGAGTTCACAATTGCAAAGTAGATGCTCAATATAAACTAAAACTACTCCCTAGCAAATAGTTATTGCAAACTAAAAATTAATATAAGACGCAGGCCAACAAGTAGCTGCAAACAAGTAGTACCAAGTTCTCGGACTATGTAATGTGTCATGGAGCTACGTATGTCTCCCCGATTTGATCTAGCTCCACAGTTAATATTAAAGAAATGTGACGACTAGGGTTTCTGGTTATCTTGTGGATGTATGTGGTTGCATGTGTTTGAATATGTGGAACTAATCACCAAGCACAAAATGCGATAAGTAATGCCAATTTAAATGAACAAATTTAGCCTGCAGGGGAGGGGAAACAGAGCTGACCCAAACTGGATAGAGGCCTGTGTTTGCAGAAGTTGTTCAGGCTGAGATGATGTTGGGAAGTTGGTCACAGCGTTGCAGGGTCCCGTGGAAGTGATCGGAGCAACTGAAGGCAGCTACGGTTGGAGCGGTCGGCGATGATGGCTGTCCGAGTTGACAGTGGTGGTGTATCAGCCGACGGCGGCGACGGCAACGCGGCGGCGCGGCGGCGAGAGAAACCCGGCGGCGCGAGCAACCCGGCGGCGCGGCAGCAACTAGCAGCGGCAAGCGGCGGTACGGAAAGGCGGGGGCGGCGCGCGGCGCGGTGGTGCAAGCAGCAGAGATGGCAGCGGCGGTAGGACAAGGGCGGGGGCGCAGAGAGCAGAGGAAGGCCGAGGGAAATGTTGGTGGCGGGACGGCATGGGAAGTGGTGGCGGATACCCCGGTGACGTTTGGTGGAGCTGCAGCGGTTGCGACAGAGGGGAAGAAACGGGGTGGCGCGGTGGTGCAAAGAGATGGCGTTAGCAGCGGTGACGGCGGGGAGCTGGTGTGGGGCAGCGGGAGGCGGTGATCGGAGAGACGAGGAAGATGATCGGGAGAAATAAGGAAAGAGGAAAGGGAAGAACACCGCGGCACATGCGTGACTTACGCATCACGTGCAGTTTTTTTTTTTTTTTTTTGATAACCCAAATGGACTCGGGTTATCGGGCTAACAGACCCAACCCGTTAAGACAGTCCGATCCGCAATATTGAATTTTTTTTTGAATTTTGAATTTTTTTTTTTTTTTGAATTGAATCGGGCTAATGGGTGATGGGCTAACGGGTCTAGATCTTACCCGCACTGTAGATCTTCTTCCACCTTCGACCGTCCGTTCGCTTCCGCCGGATCTCGCCTGATTTTGCGGCGGTGGGTGCGGGGAGACGTTGCACCGGCGGAGGAGAATGCTGGGGCGGCGTCTCGTGAGGAGGTGGCATCCTTCTCCTAGCTTCGGCCACGGGCGGTGGCCGTAGGGTGCGGCCGAAACTTCCGGGGCGACGCAGTGGTTCCCAATGGTGAATCGGCGGCGCTGCAAGGTGAAGGCGGTGGTTGGCGCATGCGTAGCGGCGGCCGGAAGGGAAAACGGCGAGGGGGGGAGGCGGCTTATTTGCCTCTCGGGCCACTGTGGGGGTAGCCGGCAACGGGGTCTTCCCCTTCTGTGCAGGGACCGAGAGGGAGGGGAGAGGGAAAGGAGATGGAGACGGTGGTGGTGGGGAACGAAGGTGACGACGGCGTATGGTGAAAGAGATCTGTGGGTTGACGCCGGGTAGCAGTCGACCGACGGGAGGGCTTTGCCCTTTTTCTCTTCACAGTGGGTGAGGCGATGAATAGGGAAGAGAATAAAGAAGAAAGGGAACGACCCTTCTTCTTCGGAGTGCGTGCCGTGCGACGACCCTCCGTGCGTTCCGGCGTTTGCGGTGCAAATGATCTAGCAAAATACAGATGAGGAAAAGGCCGAAAAGGAATCGGCGGGGGTCCGTCCATAAACTGGATTCCTCGACTTCAGCAACAGAGGCAAAGTCAGCCCTGCTCTGATACCAAAGCTGATGCAGGACGGATATAAGGGATGGAAGGCAGCGTGAAAGAGGAGAAGAAGAGGGGAAGAAGAAGAAAAGAGGAGAGGGGGAGGAAGAAGAAGGAGGCTAATTTTCTTGCATTAATTCATTAGGAAAAAACAAATGCATGCCCTATATATATAGGGCCACAAAATAACAAATAAGTCCCTAACGAAGAAAACAATTCGAAAAGGTCCTCAAAAGACAATATGCAAATTAATCCTACCCACATAAACTAAATAAATAAATAAAAAATAAAATCAATCAATCAAGCCACAACGAAAGTGGCTGGACCGTCCTCTTGCGACAACCATGATCCCGCAAAATAATCAGTCCAGTACTCGTGTCCGCACCAAATTCTAGGAAGAAAAAGCTGAAATTCTAGAAGAAAGAACGGAACGGAGGATTTTTGCAAATACAAAGTTCTTTTCCTTTCTCTGATTTTTTTTTATTTGCTAAATTGTTATTAAGGATGTTGAAAGCGAATTTATGTTTGAGAAATAATTGGATTGATTTATTAACTATGATTTGCTAGTTTTCTTATCCTAGGGCTAGGACGTAATCATTGAATTTTTGATATAAATTGAGTATGGTTGTATTGAATATCTTTTGTTAATTGCAATTTGATGATTTCGGTTTTCATTCTTGCAATTTACTGGCCATGAATTGCATGCTTAAGATGTTGAATGAAGTAATGAAAGTTGAATGTTCAATATTAGTTGGTGAATTTATTGATGCAAAAATAAAATTGTTCTCCCAAGTGCAGGAGAATCGCACAAGTAGTAAATTCTCGGAAGTCCGAGGTCGAATCCTCAGGGAACGAAATATATGTGAGATTATTTAGTATAATTTCAGATTAATCAATTCAATAAATTTGTGGATTAAAATGATGTTTTGATTTTCAGAAATTAAATGCAAAGAATAATAAACAAAATTCAATGAAATAAAGATGGTAGGGATCTGGAATCCCCCTTGATGATATTGCATCCAAGGAATAAACTCTATGTTTCTTGATTAAAGATTAAATGTAGGATAGATCTAATCATGGTATATGTTTCATGAACATATGAACTCAATTTCTAAGCATCCATCGTGCTTTCTACGTCTACGACGAATCAAATACTAAAGCAATCCATATATCAATAATCATAATCCATTAAAGATCTATCTATGAAATTACTACGCATGGATCAAGAACATATCAATAAATATAAACCATTGAAAGCAAAAGTTTAGAGTTTACTTCAAAGAGCAATACATCAAAGGTTCCTCCATCACCCTCCCTAGGACTTTAGCCACTCATTGAAAACATTAATCCCCCTTTCATTTTCTTTCTTCTTTTTTTTTTTCTTTTTTCGAAAACAGAGTGCGCTCTGTTTCCCTTCTCTATTTTTTTCGAATGGGAGTGGCCTTCTGGTTCACCGAATGGGGGATATATATAACAACTCTCCCCCCAACCGAGAGAGGTGTCAAGCTGGCCTTCGATCCCTTCTTCGCACGCGGTGGAGATGACCGGATGAGGCTGTGGATGCGGGAGAATCGGACACGGAAACCTTTCGCGGGATGCTAGGGGATCTGATGCACGAGATCATCACGGACGGTTGGCTTGCAGACGCGGCAAAGATCCGTCGCTGGGAGGTGGAACGTGGACGGATGGATCACAGGAGAATCTGGACTCTGCTGTGAACTGGGATGCGGGAGATGCGCTGGATGGTTGCGGACGCTGGCAAGATCTGATCGCGAACGGAAGGAGGTTTGGAGCTGGGATGCGTGGACTGCGAGGAAGACGGAAGAGCTGGGACGCGTAACCTGCGGCAGAAGCGAACGTTGATTACGTGGGAGCCGAACCGGAAGATCAAGACGTGGACTCGACTGGGAAGCTCTGGATCACACGCGAGCTGCTCGTGGGATGATGGGAGCTGATCACATGCGGACGGGGTCTGAGAAGCTGATGTGGCTGGAACTCGGGAGATTGCTATGAACTGGGACTCGGATGCAAGATGGCTTCACAAGCGGAGAAGACGGACTGCTGGCGCTTGGGCTTAGATGCAGAAGAAGCTGGGTCGCACGAGATGCTGGGAAGGCTTCACAGATACGGGGTGCTGGATGCTTCGTAGATGCACGAGAGAAACACTTGATCGCAGGTTCCACGAGTTGGGAGAAAGGCTGATCGCGGCATGATTTGATCACGGATCCTGAGACGCGGACGGGTCTTGAGAGGGTTGATGTGGCTCACGGACACGTCAAGGATGCTGAAGTGCTTATGAACGGCTGAATCTAGGCTCTGCTCTGCAGCTGGGAAGAGATGAATTTATATAATGATAAAAATTATAATAAGTGTTAAGGATAAAATATTTAATCATGTAAATGTTAACACCTATTATTTATCATTATTTTGCTAGCATTAGGCTAAGTTAATTGGTACTTAGATCGCACTTTTGTGCTCTCATCACACCCCCCAACTAGCTTATTGCTAGTCTCTAGCAATTAACGAGCAGATAATAAAATGAGAGTGCAAAAGGTGTTGGTTGATCCTTTGATGTTTTATTTGAACTAATTGCATAAAATTAAGATAAGCACTCACTTTCGTAGGAATCACGATTGCACTTAGCATGTGCAACAAGCCGTTAAACCCCTAGGTTACCCTAGTGGACGAGTGTTGTCTCGTGAGGGTTTTCAGGGATGTTACCCACAAACATCATGAATTATATGACATGAGATTCTAAAAAATATGAAATAAATCCTAAGCTAATACACATGTAATTATTTGATATAAATTTTCAAGCATGGCAACTGTCAAAGCAAGGAAATATAAAAGTTGAGTGTGCATCAAATCGCATGACTTTTCCAGAGTACTAATTGTTGGGGTATGTGGAGACCTTTAGTGATGAAGAGAATTGAAGGAGAATCAATTCTGAATAGTTCCGTCTGGTGGACTGTCGGAGTCGACTCGAGTTACAGTCGAGTCGACTCGGGAACAGTCGAGTCGACTCGAGGTCTGTCGAGTCGACCCGAGAGGAGAAAGCCGCAAAAACCATGTTTCTGTCTGGACTGTCAGAGTCGACTCGAACTACAGTCGAGTCGACTCGGAGCATCGTCGAGTCGACTCGAGATACAGTGGAGTCGACTCGAGATCGTGCCAGTCATACTGGAAGTTGTCCAGACGTGCCCGAGTCGACTCGAACTAAAGCCGAGTCGACTCGAGCTCGCGGAAATCATACGGATGAGTTTTCTTTTGGTGTTTTGTTGGCGTTTCGACGGCTATGATCATCTGAAGGTCTTGAGACTATATATAGGACTCATGAGAGCCCTAGGGTTATAGCGATTGGCCGTATATTTGAGAGATACTCTTGTTTGTGAGGCTAGGGTTCTAGAGAAGAAGAGGATTGGGATCCTACTTCTTGTGCAAAGGGAATTCTGTGGAAATCTCTTGTAGATCGATCGCTTGTGATCGTTCGGGTGTGTGCTATCTCTGTAATCAGTTCATCCTTATTGAGATTTGGAGCAGTGGAGGACGTAGGCTATTTGTAGCCGAACCTCGTTACATCTTTGTGTTTGCTTTGCTATTTTCTTCCTTCTTCTTCCTTTGATCTTTGATAATCCGTTGCGGTGCTCAAGTGTTTTACCCTACTGATACCACGGGGTAATCTTTTGCCCTTTGTAGGCGGAGCGAAGAGGTAATCCTTGAGTCCGGAGTCCAGGGAGCGAGAGAGTGCTTATCCGTTTGTATCTCTCTTGCTTGTCCGACGTCGGTGGCGGCGCTGGTGTGAGTGGGTTCCGGCGTGGGGTGCCGACAACAATTGGTATCAGAGCTATTGGTTATTTTGCAATGGCGGATGAAGGAAAGTTGCGAATTGAGAAGTTCAATGGCACGAACTTCGGGTTTTGGAAGATGCAAAT
Source organism: Phoenix dactylifera (assembly GCF_009389715.1). Lineage (NCBI taxonomy): Eukaryota > Viridiplantae > Streptophyta > Magnoliopsida > Arecales > Arecaceae > Phoenix > Phoenix dactylifera. The sequence continues at coordinate 139,230 of NW_024067884.1, forward strand.
AGAAGATTACCTTTACCAGAAGGATCTCTATTTACCTCTTGGAGGTAGAGCAAAGAAACCAGAGAAGATGTCCGATGAAGACTAGGAGGTCCTCGATCGGAAGACGCTCGGCACCATCAGATTGTCACTTGCATCCCAAGTGGCATTCAACATCAAAAACGAGAAGACGACGATGGAGTTGATGGCAACATTGTCGCGGATGTACGAGAAACCCTCAGCATCAAACAAGGTATTTCTCATGAAGAGGTTGTTTAATCTTCGTATGAAAAATGGCGGCAGCGTAGCAGAATACCTCAACGAGTTCAATGGACTCACGGCCCAGTTGGAGTCAGTGGAGATTAGTTTTGACGATGAGATTCGGGCATTGCTAATCCTCTCCGGATTGCCTGATAGCTGGGAGGGCCTGGTGATGGCGGTGAGCAACTCTTCGGCAACGGGGAAGTTGATTTTTGATGACGTTGTGGGAGTGCTTCTGAGTGAAGAAGCAAGAAGGAAATCTTCTGGAGCTACGGAGTCGTCTGGAAGTGCACTAAACACCTCTGACCGGGGAAGACAAAAGAAGGACGGTCGATTTCGAAGCAACTCGAAGTCGAGATCCAGCAGGTCTCGAGCACCTCAGAACAAGGGAGCGAAGTGCTGGAACTGCGGGAAAACGGGGCACTTTAGGAGGGATTGCAAATCTCCTAAAGGAAAGCAAGGCGACCACACCGAAGGAGTCAGCAAGGATCTGGCAAATCTTGCTGAAGACGGTGATATGGATGCCCTCGTTCTATCTTTGTCTACCTGTGACGAGTCTTGGGTGATAGACTCGGGCGCGTCTTTCCATGCTACATCCCAACGGAAGCTTCTTGGAGGATATGAGAAGGGAGACTTTGGCAAAGTCTACCTAGGGGATGGAGAGCCTTGCACCATACAAGGAAGGGGAAGCACGGAAGTGAAGTTGGTTTCTGAATCTTCACTTGAGCTTGAGGACGTACGGCACGTACCTCAACTGCAGAGGAATCTGATTTCTGTTGGACAGTTGGCGAGCCAGGGGTACAAGGCTACTTTCACAGCTGATCAGTGGAAGATATCCAGAGATTCGTTGACGGTGGCTAGTGGCAAGAAGGTTGGGACACTTTATGTCACCAACGGCACGGAGAACTCTATTGGAGTTGTTGCAGCAGATGTGGACACCAAGTTATGGCATTGTAGACTTGGGCACATGAGTTATCAGGGACTGGAGGTGATGCACCAGTTGGAAAAGCTGCAGGGTCTCAGGAGTGTTGAGATGGACTTCTGTGAGGATTGTGTTCTCGGAAAGCAGAAGCGTGTTTCATTCAACAAAGAAGGTAAACCTCGGAAGCAAGAAAAGCTAGATCTCGTGCACACGGACGTGTGGGGGCCTGCACCAGTTTCTTCCATTGGTGGATCTCAGTACTATGTTACTTTTATTGATGATGCTACCAGGAAGCTTTGGGTGTTCTTCTTGAAGCACAAGTCAGAGGTATTTGGGGTCTTCAGGAGATGGCAGGCGATGGTAGAACTCGAGACAGGAAAGAGGTTGAAATGCCTGAGATCGGACAACGGTGGTGAGTATTGTAGCAGGGAGTTTGAGGACTACTGTGCAGATGCTGGGATCGTCAGGCAAAGGACAGTTCCAGGAACACCACAACAAAATGGAGTTGCTGAAAGGATGAACAGAACAATTAATGAGCATGCCAGGAGTATGAGGATACATGCTGGATTGCCACAGCAGTTTTGGGCGGAAGCAGTTAACACTGCTGCCTACTTGATCAACAGAGGGCCATCAAAGAAACTTGAATTTGGGATTCCTGAGGAAGCATGGACAGCGAAGAAGATTGATTTGGCGCACTTACGAGTATTCGGTTGTACCAGTTATGTCCATGTTGATTCCAGTCAAAGAAGCAAACTAGACGCCAAATCAAAGAAGTGTATTTTCGTTGGATACGGAGGTCAACAGTTTGGGTACCGGCTTTGGAATCCCGAACACAAGAAGATCATTCGTAGTAATGATGTGGTATTCAATGAGAAAATGCAGCAGAGCACTGAATCAGAAACAAAACCTGTTGAGCCGTGTTTTGTGGATCCTGAAGAGGAGTCTACAAATTCTGGTCAGAAGACTCAGTCAGAGCAAGAACCTGAAGCAATGGCACCCCCTCCACAACTAAGAAGGTCCACTCGTAGTACTCATGGGAAGCCTCCTCAAAGGTATGATGGGACTCTTAGTTATTTGCTGCTCACAGATAATGGCGAACCTGAATGCTTCACGGAGGCATTGGAGGTTGATACCAGGAAGGAGTGGGAGTTGGCCATGGATGATGAGATGAAGTCATTGGAACAGAATCAAACGTGGGATTTGGTGGATCTGCCCAAGGGGAAGAAAGCACTGTCAAACAAATGGGTTTACAGGCTGAAGGAAGAGCAAGGCGGGAAGAAGCGATACAAGGCCAGACTGGTTGTAAAAGGATTTCAGCAGAGAGCAGGTATCGACTTCACAGAGATCTTTTCTCCTGTAGTCAAGATGAGTACTATTCGAGCGGTGCTGAGCATGGTGGCAGTAGAGGATCTTCACTTAGAGCAGCTTGATGTGAAGACGGCCTTTCTCCACGGAGATCTCGATGAGGAGATATATATGCAGCAGCCGGAGGGATACATTGCAGCTGGCACGGGTGACTTAGTCTGCAAACTAAAGAAAAGCCTCTATGGTTTGAAACAGGCACCCAGATAATGGTATCTCAAGTTCGATAGTTACATGCTTGAGATAGGATACAGGAGATGTCAGGAGGATCACTGTTGCTACTTCCGGGACTTCGGTACATCTTACATTATCTTGCTATTGTATGTTGATGACATGTTAGTTGCAGGAGCTAGCATGCATGAGATTGCAAAATTGAAGCTGAAGCTGTCAAGAAAATTTGCAATGAAGGATCTAGGAGCAGCAAAATAGATCCTTGGGATGCGGATCAGCAGAGATAGGTCTAAACATATCCTCAGACTATCTCAGGCGGAGTACATCAGCCGAGTACTCAGGAGATTCTGCATGGAGGGTGCCAAACCTGTTGGCACACCGCTGGGTGCCCATTTTAAGCTCTCAAACGGGCAAAGTCCGAAGACGCGGGTGGAGGAGCTCAATATGTCAAAAATCCCGTATGCATCGGCAGTGGGGAGCTTGATGTACGCTATGGTGTGTACGAGACCAGACATTGCTCAAGCAGTGGGAGTTGTGAGTCGCTTCATGAGCTGCCCAGGCTTGGAGCATTGGCGCGCGGTCAAATGGATACTGAGGTATCTGAAAGGCACTGAGCACATGTCATTGTGCTATGGAGGTTCTGAGATCCGGTTACAGGGCTATGTGGACTCAGACATGGCAGGGGACTTGGACGGCAGGAGAAGCACGACAGGGTACTTGTTCACCTTGGGCAGTGGAGCCGTCAGTTAGATTTCCAGGTTGCAACCAGTTGTTGCATTGTCGACTACGGAGGCGGAGTATGTGGCAGCCACAGAGGCGTGCAAGGAACTAATATGGCTTCAAGGCTTGATGAAGGAGCTTGGGAAGGAACAGAAGGATTGCATGTTATATTCAGACAGTCAAAGTGCAATTCATCTGGCGAAGAATTCAGCTTTTCATTCAAGGACGAAGCATATTGACATACGGTACCACTTCGTGAGGTCATTGCTCGAGCAGGGACTCGTCAAGTTGGAGAAAATTCATACAAGTCAGAATCCTGCAGATATGTTGACGAAGGTCGTCACGGTGGAGAAGCTGAGGAGCTGTTCAGCTTCTGCTGGTCTTCATGCTTGAAGACGTTGAGGAGGCATCGTACCGATTTCACTAGGATGATCCAGTTTCAGTGGGAGCACAGAGGAGAACCAAGTAACAAGAGAATATACCCAAGGTCTCCAAGTGGGAGATTGTTGGGGTATGTGGAGACCTTTAGTGATGAAGAGAATTGAAGGAGAATCAATTCTGAATAGTTCCGTCTGGTGGACTGTCGGAGTCGACTCGAGTTACAGTCGAGTCGACTCGGGAACAGTCGAGTCGACTCGAGGTCTGTCGAGTCGACCCGAGAGGAGAAAGCCGCAAAAACAATGTTTCTGTCTGGACTGTCAGAGTCGACTCGAACTACAGTCGAGTCGACTCGGAGCATCGTCGAGTCGACTCGAGATACAGTGGAGTCGACTCGAGATCGTGCCAGTCATACTGAAAGTTGTCCAGACGTGCCCGAGTCGACTCGAACTAAAGCCGAGTCGACTCGAGCTCGCGGAAATCATACGGATGAGTTTTCTTTTGGTGTTTTGTTGGCGTTTCGACGGCTATGATCATCTGAAGGTCTTGAGACTATATATAGGACTCATGAGAGCCCTAGGGTTATAGCGATTGGCCGTATATTTGAGAGATACTCTTGTTTGTGAGGCTAGGGTTCTAGAGAAGAAGAGGATTGGGATCCTACTTCTTGTGCAAAGGGAATTCTGTGTGAATCTCTTGTAGATCGATCGCTTGTGATCGTTCGGGTGTGTGCTATCTCTGTAATCAGTTCATCCTTATTGAGATTTGGAGCGGTGGAGGACGTAGGCTATTTGTAGCCGAACCTCGTTACATCTTTGTGTTTGCTTTGCTATTTTCTTCCTTCTTCTTCCTTTGATCTTTGATAATCCGTTGCGGTGCTCAAGTGTTTTACCCTACTGATACCACGGGGTAATCTTTTGCCCTTCGTAGGCGGAGCGAAGAGGTGATCCTTGAGTCCGGAGTCGAGGGAGCGAGAGAGTGTTTATCCGTTTGTATCTCTCTTGCTTGTCCGACGTCGGTGGCGGCGCTGGTGTGAGTGGGTTCCAGCGTGGGGTGCCGACAACACTAATACCTCCACCACAACAGGGCACCGCCTGAGTTTTAGGTGCACTACTCAAGCTCACAAATGTTTTCTACAATTTGTTAGAACCTGATCCATCAAATTTTCAGAATATCACATGTTGTCTAAATTTGTCAAGAATGGTTCGCATGTAAAGAAAGAGCTATCAATCCCAACTAAACAACCCGGGTACACAGAGGTCCAACACAATGGAGTCAAACCAGTCATTACCACATGTCACTAGGTTCAGCCTAACCAACTCATTCATGCTTATTTTTATTTCATTTCATATATATATATATATATATATATATTTCAATACACATGACAACTACAGCTATCCAACCCCATTAGGCTCTAGTAAGGTCCATGTAGCGAGCTTTCAGTCAATGACCCCCGATCCAGTTGGCTCAAGACATTAGGTGAAACACCCCTCGGACTTAATTACTCGAACCAGACTACGCCACGAGGCTAGACTTGTCATCATAAGTATATTTTTTTATTTTTTTATTTATTTATTTTTTTTTGAATAATAATTATGCAAGAAAAGAAATGGTAGACTGAACCATATAAATATTTTTATTATATATGTGACTGCATCGTGACTATAGGTCAACCAAAGTCGGATCATAAGGCACCTAAGTAATCTAGTCGGGATATTCAACCTCTATCTTTATGTGAAAACCAAATTCTGAACCTTATGGTACGAACAAGGATACTCATACTTCTTTTATAGATAGGGCTAACAAAAATGTAGTTAACAAATATGAACTCCTGAGGCCTTCCTATTGTCATTAAGTACACGTGTGGGAATCTAATAATAGGTCTCTGATCAGTCATAGTATGCATGTGTTCCTTGCCTTAATAGTTGTACACACTCAATATGAAAATACATGTGCATTTGCTCAGAAAAGAAAGTAATAGAATAAATCAAATGCAAAAACAAGTTTTTTTTTTTTTGATCAAAATATTTCCCTCCCCCCAACTTAAACATTGCATTGTCCTCAATGTAAAAAAATGCAAGAAAACTATATATGAGAGACAATAGAGAAAATAATAGAGAGAAGAAGAATACCTTGAGCTGTTGATTTCCAGAAAAGAAGACCTACAAAATAAGAAGAAAACTAGAAATAAAAGAAAAAATAATAATTCTAACTAATATACACATAGCTTGGCCTTCGTGTTCAGTCATAAGAAGGCTCCTCCAAGGAAAAGGAGTCCTCTTCATCTGCAAAATTTTCAAGAAAAGGTTTTAATTTGTGTCCATTAACCTTAAAAATTTTGCCATCCTGTGGATTCTCAATTTCAATTGCCCCGTGTGGAAAAATAGTTTTTACAATGAAAGGACCTGTCCATCTTGATCGTAACTTTCCAAGAAACAGATGTAAGCGAGAGTCATACAAAAGAACTTTTTGTGCAGGTTCAAAAGATTTTCTTAGAATTGAGTTATCATGCCTAATTTTCATTCGTTCTTTACAAAGTCTAGCATTGTCATACGCATCCCGACGAATTTCATTCAATTCACTTAATTGTAATTTTCTAGCGAAACCAGCATCTGACAGTTCAAAGTTTAATTTTCTAATGGCCCAATACGATTTATGCTCTATTTCAACAGGTAGATGATATGCTTTTCCATAGACTAGCCGATACGGGGACATACCAAGAATAGTTTTATAAGCAGTACGGTAAGCCCACAATGCGTCAGAAAGTTTTAAAGACCAGTCTTTGCATGATGGATTCACTGTTTTCTCTAAAATTCATTTAATTTCCTGATTGGCTAACTCTACTTGGCCACTAGTCTACGGGTGATAAGGAGTTGCAATTCTATGAGTGATACCGTACTTTCGCAATAGGATCTCAAAAGGCTTATTACAGAAATGTTTTCCCCCATCACTAATTATAACCTTGGGCATCCCAAACCTAGAAAATATGTTTTCTTTAAAAAATTTTAAAACTGGTTTGTGGTCATTTGTTCGACAAGATACAGCTTCCACCCATTTGGACACATACTCAACACCAACCAAAATGTACTCATATCCAAAAGACGGTGGGAATGGGCCCATGAAATCAATGCCCCACATGTCAAAAATTTCAATAGCAGTAATGGGCTGAAGAGGCATCATTTGCCTACGAGTTAGACTTCCAACACGTTGACATGGGTCACATGTCCTACAGAACTCGTGGGCATCTTTAAATAGTGTAGGCCAATAAAAACCACATTGTAACACTTTAGCTGCCGTTTTCTTAGATGCAAAGTGTCCTCCGCAAGCATTGGCATGACAGAAAGAGAGTACACTTTGTATCTCATGATCCGGAATGCATCTTCTAAAGATTTGATCATTGCAATACTTGAACAAATAAGGGGCATCATAATAATAACTCCTTACTTCACGCAAGAAATTATTCTTATCATTCGATCCCCAATGCCCCGGCATCCGGTTCGTGACAAGAAAGTTTACAATATCAGCATACCATGGCATAGTAGAAAGTGTAAACAATTGCTCTTCAGGGAACGAGTCCTTGATGGGCAACTGTGGCACCAAATCATGAACAACTAGCCGTGATAAATGGTCAGCAACCACATTCTCTACTCCCTTTTTATCTTTGATAGTGATGTCAAATTCCTGGAGTAGAAGTATCCATCGTATTAAGCGTGGTTTGGCATCTTTCTTATCCAATAAATATTTTAGCGCTGCATGATCTGTAAAGATAACAATAGGAGCACCAAGAATATAAGAGCGAAATTTGTCTAATGCAAATACTACTGCAAGCAATTCCTTCTCGGTGGCGGTGTAATTCATTTGAGCATCATTTAATGTTTTGCTTGCATAGTAGATGACATATGGCTTATTATACTTGCGTTGTCCTAGGACAGCTCCTATCGCATAGTCACTAGCATCGCACATGATCTCAAAAGGTAATGACCAATCAGGTGGTCGCACGATGGGTGCAGTGCTAAGCATAGCCTTCAATTTTTCGAATGCCTCTTGACATGTTTCAGTCCAATTGAACGGTGTATCAAGGGATAGGAGGTTACATAATGGTCGAGCTATGATACTAAAGTTCTTGATGAACCTCCTATAAATCCGGCATGACCCAAAAATGATCTAACATCTCTAACCGTCTTGGGTGCAGGTAGCTTGGCGATTAGGTCAATCTTAGCTCTATCAACTTCCATGCCCTTCGATGAAACAATATGTCCTAGGACAATTCTCTTTGGCACCATGAAGTGGCATTTCTCCCAATTCAGTATCAAATTCTTTTTCCATGCATCGAGCTAAGACTGCTTGTAAATGTGACAGGCAATCATCAAATGAATCGCCAAAAATAGAAGAAATCATCCATAAACACTTCTAAAAATTTCTCGTTCATTTCTCCAAAAATGCTAAGCATACACCTTTGGAATGTTGCAGGTGCATTACACAACCCGAATGGCATCCGACGGAAAGCGAATGTGCCAAAAGGACAAGTGAAGGTAGTCTTCTCTTGATCCTCAGGTGAAATTTCGATTTGGTAGTACCCGGAATAGCCATCGAGAAAACAATAGAATTTGTGTCCTACAACTCTTTCCAAAACTTGGTCTAGGAAGGGTAGGGGAAAGTGATCTTTCCTAGTGACCAAATTCAATTTTCGGTAGTCAACACACATGCGCCAACTTGTCGGAACACGAGTTGGAACTAGTTCACCCTGATCATTTTTTACTACCGTCAGACCTGCTTTCTTGGGCACGACTTGAGTAGGACTCACCCACTTGCTATCGAAAATTGGGTAGATAATACCCACGTCAAGCAACTTGAGGACTTCTGCTTTAACCACATCTCTCATCGTAGGATTCAACCTGCGTTGCATTTGCCTTGTGGTTTTGGCATTGTCCTCCAAATATATCCGGTGCGTGCAAATTAAAGGGCTAATCCCCTTCAAGTCGGCAATAGACCATCCTAAAGCTCCCTTATGATTCTTTAGAACACCAAGTAATTTTCTTTCTTGGGCATGATCCAGATCAGATGAGATGATTATAGAAAATGTGTCATCGGATCCAAGAAAGGCATGCTTGAGTTCCTTCGATAAAGGTTTCAACTCGAGCTTAGGTGTTTGTTCATGGGATGGTACTATCTTTGCTTTTCGAGGTGGCAACTGTTCAAATTCCTCTATTCGCGGTCTCCACCCATTGACCATCATAACATCCGAATTATCTAAACCAGGTGGGACCACATCATTAGCAGTACCTTCAGAACACCAATCTATCAAACCATTATCGGCCGATTCAGTAAATGTTTCTTTTAACAAATATTCTTCCGCAATGGTTTCAACCCATTCAACTTCTTTACTTTCTTCATGATCACTGGGTTGTTTACCTATATTAAAGACGTTCAGTTCCAAGGTCATATTGCCAAAAGAAAGCTTCATGATACCATTCCTACAATTGATCAATGCATTAGAAGTTGCAAGGAATGGACGTCCTAAGATGACCGGAATCTGAGATGGTGAATTGGAAGCCGGATGTGTGTCCAGTACGATAAAGTCGACAGGAAAATAGAACTTGTCTACTTAGACCAACACATCTTCGATAATCCCTCTAGGGACCTTCACTGACCGGTCAGCTAATTGTAAGGTCACAGTTGTTGGCTTCAACTCACCCAAACCGAGTTGTTCATATACCGTATATGGCAACAAATTCACACTCGCTCCTAAATCTAGCAATGCTCGCTCAATCCTAAAATTGCCAATGATGCACGAGATAGTTGGGCAACCTGGATCCTTATATTTAGGGAGAATGTTATGCTGTAAAATTGCAATCATATTTTCAGCCAAAAATGCCTTCTTCTTGACATTTAAACGACGCTTGACAGTGCACAAATCTTTTAAAAATTTTGCATAGGAAGGCACTTGTTTGATTGCATCAAGAAGAGGTACATTGATTTTTACTTGCTTAAAAAGCTCAAGAATTTCAGAGTTTGGTTCAAGCTTTTGCAAGGGCTTTAATCTTTGTGGAAATGGTGCAGAAAAAGGACATTCAATTTTTTCAGTAGATGTTGGTGCTTCAGTTTCTTCATTATCCTTTTCTTTTGTCTTGGGAGGGTCGGAATCAGGTATGACTTGTGTTTGTTCTGGGACTGGTCGGTCAATAATCTTTCCACTTCGCAAAGTTATTATACTCTTTGCTTTGCTCTTTATGCGAAGTTGAAGATGATGCATTACTACCGCCATAGGACTTGAGGATTAGGTTGTGGTTGAGCTGGTAGCTTACCTTTCTCTTGAGCACTTAAAACAGTGGTCAGCGTTGTCAGTTGATTTCTCAATTCATCATTGATTTTGGCTTGACCTTGCATGAAAGATTGCAAAGTTTCTTCGAGACTGGATTTTTGAGGGGGTGGGTGTGCATAATGAGGTTGCGGAGGTGGAGGAGTTGGGTTATATACTTGTTGAGGTTGGTCATTCCTCCACCTGAAATTTGGATGGTTCTTCCATCCGGGGTTGTAAGTACCCGAAAAAGGATTATTGAAAGATTTTTGATAGGTATTCATAACATTGGCCTGATCGTGCAAGACTTCCTTGAATACGGGTATTGTGGGGCAATCAGTGATGAGATGGCCAGGCATCTCGCAAATCCTACAACACTCGCTGTTATGTTCTACGGTCTTGACGGGTTCAATTCTTCTAAGTTCAATTTCCTCTACCTTCCTAGTAAGGGCTGCCATTTTAGCCTGAATATCATCCTGAGTATTAAGGTTGCAAAGGCCCCCGTGTGGAATGCTAGTAGGCTTAGGCAAAGATTTATTCACTCTATCCCCTGTATCCCATAATTGTGCAGTCTCTGCGAGAGAGTCTAAATAGTCCCATGCCTCATCGGGTTGCTTTTCCAGAAATAGACCATTACACATAGTCTCTATAAATTGTTTCAACTGTGGAGACAACCCTTCGTAAAAGAAACTAATGGTTCTCCATGTTTCAAACCCATGATGAGGACAAGAAAGAAGCAAATCTTTAAATCTCTCCCAGCATTCATAAAATGTTTCATGGTCTTTTTGTTGGAAATTACTAATGTGCCGTTTTAAAAAGTTAGTCCTTTGTGCGGAAAAGAATTTTTTCAAGAATTCTCTTTGCATATCATGCCATGTTCCTAGCGATCTAGGTCTCAAGGAGTTCAGCCATGTTTTGGCTTTATCCTTTAAGGAAAAAGGAAACAAGGTCAATTTAAGGACATCTTCCGATACATTTGGCACTCTAAATGTGATGCTAATTTTCTCAAAATTCTTAAGATAAAGATAAGGGTTCTCAGATTCCATTCCATGATACTTGGCAAGCAATTGAATTACTCCTGGTTTGATTTCAAAGTGTCCTACATTTTCAGGAATAATCATGCATGAAGGTTGACTAGTCCTAGTGGAATGTAAGTATTGTCGAAGTGTCATAACTGGGGGTCTACCTTCATCACCATGGTGACTTCCTATATCATCAGGAAAATTTGCCATCTCACAAGGTGTGAGATACTGCGAAGGAATTTCAAGGATGTGTCCTAAGGGATGATCTAAAGTTGTGCGACTTAATCGATCGGTGTCGTCCCTATTCCAACCTAGCATACAAAATTTAATTATTTTTTTTATGTTTTTTAAAAAAATATAAATATAAATATAAGTACCAACTAAAGATACCCTAAAAACTACACCCTAAAACAAAAATCTATTCACAATCAAACATGCAACTAAACATTACACCTCAATTTCTAATGTTTTTCTTAAATTTCTAGACAGCTCCTAACTGGTTTGAAGAGGGCAACCTAAGCCTCCAATCCGGTCTAATGAACCGAGTTGACCAGGTAAGCTCCCAGGTAAGTGGAGGGGTCACGATGCGTTCGCAAAGGTCCCACTTAAAAATCCACTTGCCTCGAACAGATGAACTGTCTCCCTTATAGGGACAAAGCTTGCCTAGACATCAACTAAGCCACAGAGCAAAATTGGTGCAACTTTCGGTGGTCTTCATCCTATTGAGCTCGAATGTCCTTAGGGGCCAACGTTCTAGTTGATTTTAGTTAAGGTTAGGATATTTATGCAATGGGGTGATTTTTGGCTAAGGACGAGTGATGAAATTCCCGACCTTATCTCTTTAAATGGGTTCAAGCCCTTAGAGTATTTATGCTGATGCATATACTATATGCAACAATCAAGAGATTTTTTTTTAAATATTTTATGACATGACATTAAATTTCATTGAATAGGTGATCAAAGCAAATTATTTATTTTTTTAAAATTTTATGAATTGAAGTTTGAAATTTGAATTCTGAAATTTGAAATTTGAAATTTTAAGTTTTTCTCTTTTTTTAAAAAAAATTTTCAATTAGCAACAAGGGTCAATGAAGATATGTTAACAATAAAATTCTGATTCAAACAATTAAATGCAGAAAATTCCAAAACAGACAGCAGCAGTTTTCATACTAATCTGATAGTCTTAAAAGTTTCCGAATGTCAATCAGATGAAAGAAACACAGGTCCTGCACCTGACGACCAAATTTGAGTTCAATCAGACGGTTAATTTCTTTGATATCAGAGTTGATGTAGACTGTGCAGGGAAAAAAAACAGTAATAAAGATTTTTTTTTCAAAAGAAAAATACTAACAATCAACTAAAAATTAACTCTAAATTATACTAATAAATCAGCCGTTCTCCGGCAACGGCGCCAAAAACTTGATGCAAAAATAAAATTGTTCTCCCAAGTGCAGGAGAATCGCACAAGTAGTAAATTCTCGGAAGTCCGAGGTCGAATCCTCAGGGAACGAAATATATGTGAGACTATTTAGTATAATTTCAGATTAATCAATTCAATAAATTTGTGGATTAAAATGATGTTTTGATTTTCAAAAATTAAATGCAAAGAATAATAAACAAAATTCAATGAAATAAAGATGGTAGGGATCTGGAATCCCCCTTGATGATATTGCATCCAAGGAATAAACTCTATGGTTCTTGATTAAAGATTAAATGTAGGATAGATCTAATCATGTATATGTTTTCATGAACATATGAACTCAATTTCTAAGCATCCATCGTGCTTTCTACGTCTACGACGAATCAAATACTAAAGCAATCCATATATCAATAATCATAATCCATTAAAAATCTATCTATGAAATAACTACGCATGGATCAAGAACATATCAATAAATATAAACCATTGAAAGCAAAAGTTTAGAGTTTACTTCAAAGAGCAATACATCAAAGGTTCCTCCATCACCCTCCCTAGGACTTTAGCTACTCATTGAAACATTAATCCCCCTTTCATTTTCTTTCTTTTTTTTCTTTTCTTTTCTTTTTCGGAAACAGAGTGCGCTCTGTTTCCCTTCTCTGTTTTTTTCGAATGGGAGTGGCCTTCTGGTTCACCGAATGGGGGATATATATAACAACTCTCCCCCCAACCGAGAGAGGTGTCAAGCTGGCCTTCGATCCCTTCTTCGCACGCGGTGGAGATGACCGGATGAGGCTGTGGATGCGGGAGAATCGGACGCGGAAACCTTTCGCGGGATGCTAGGGGATCTGATGCACGAGATCATCACGGACGGTTGGCTTGCAGACGCGGCAAAGATCCGTCGCTGGGAGGTGGAACGTGGACGGATGGATCACAGGAGAATCTGGACTCTGCTGTGAACTGGGACGCGGGAGATGCGCTGGATGGTTGCGGACGCTGGCAAGATCTGATCGCGAACGGAAGGAGGTTTGGAGCTGGGATGCGTGGACTGCGAGGAAGACGGAAGAGCTGGGACGCGTAACCTGCGGCAGAAGGAATGTTGATTGCATGGGAGCCGAACCGGAAGATCAAGACGTGGACTCGACTGGGAAGCTCTGGATCACACGCGAGCTGCTCGTGGGATGATGGGAGCTGATCACATGCGGACGGGGTCTGAGAAGCTGATGTGGCTAGAACTCGGGAGATTGCTATGAACTGGGACTCGGATGCAAGATGGCTTCACAAGCAGAGAAGACGGACTGCTGGCGCTTGGGCTAAGATGCAGAAGAAGCTGGGTCGCACGAGATGCTGGGAAGGCTTCACAGATATGGGGTGCTGGATGCTTCGTAGATGCACGAGAGAAACACTTGATCGCAGGTTCCACGAGTTGGGAGAAAGGCTGATCGCGGCATGATTGGATCACGGATCCTGAGACGCCGGAGGGTCTTGAGAGGGCTGATGTGGCTCACGGACACGTCAAGGATGCTGAAGTGCTTATGAACGGCTGAATCTAGGCTCTGCTTTGCAGCTGGGAAGAGATGAATTTATATAATGATAAAAATTATAATAAGTGTTAAGGATAAAATATTTAATCATGTAAATGTTAACACCTATTATTTATCATTATTTTGCTAGCATTAGGCTAAGTTAATTGGTACTTAGATCGCACTTTTGTGCTCTCATCATTTATCAAACATTGGCAGTGTAGTTTAGAAATAAATGCACACCCTTGTGACCTACATTCAAGAATTTCACAGATCATAATGAATTTATATTAATTTCTATGATCACGAAAATAGACAGGATTAATATAGATATAGGTGTTATGTCTTGAAAGAGGATATCACATAACAAAAGGGATTCGGTCATTGTAATTAGCAACAATATTAACAATCAGATTTAAATTCATTGAAGGAATTTAATTGATGAAATCCAAGCGCTAGGAACCTTACATATTTGATTTTTTAGGTTAAGAATTACAGTCAGTCGCATCAATTTGGGGTCGTCTAAATAATATAGAAAATTTATAAATTGGTACTTGGAATCACCTTCTTGTAGAACGATACTCTTTTTATCTTGTTCTACTTGTCACGACCCATGCACTTGTGGTAGAGTCTAGGGACTATCAAGTTTTTGGCACCGTTGGCGGGGAGGATTGTTTTTAATATCAATACAAATAATTTTCTGTATTCATTTAGACTGTTTTGTTCTTTTTGTTAATTTACGTTTTCTGTATTTAGTGTATGCCACGAATCTGTGAGCTAATTGAGCCTTTTGATCTAGAAATTGAAAGAACCCTACAAGCATTAAGAAAACAACAAAAGATTAGAGCTAAAGCAAAAACAAGCAGTAGCCATGGCAGATAACCAAGATAAACCAGAATAAAAGGTTGTTGAGTGACTATGCCGTGTTAAATGTCAATGGTGCTCAACCCAGTATTGTGAGACCTACAGTCAATGTTTAATAATTTTGAGATTAAGCCTGGTCTCATCCAGATGGTGCAGTAGGAGCAGTTTGGTGGAGGACCTGCTGAGGATCCACATGCAACATCTTGCCAACTTTTTGGAGATTTTGTGATATAATCAAGATGAAATGGAGTTAGTTATGATGCTATTCGACTCCGACTTTTTCCATTTTCTCTAAAGGATAAAACCAAGGCCTGGTTGAATTCCAAAGCGCCTAACTCTTTCACCACCTGGAATGCCTTGTCACAAGCTTTTCTGAAGTAAGTATTTTCCCTGGGTAAGACCGCCAAACTTAGAAATGATATACCAGTTTTGCTCAATTTTGATGGTGAATCTTTGTATGAAACCTAGAGAGGTTTAAGGATTTGCAGAGGAAGTGTCCACATCATGGTCTTCCTGACTCGCTGAATTGTACAGACTTTCTATAATGGATTAACACATTCAGTTAGGATTGCCATAGATGCAGCTGCAGAAGGTACTTTAATGAAGTAAGTCAACAGAAGAGGCATATGAGTTGTTGGAAGAAATGGCCTCCAACAATTATCAGTGGTCTAATGAAAGAGGTATGCCTAAGAAAGTTCCAGGTATGTATGTTGTAGATGGCATAAATATGTTGAATGCCAAGGTTGATTCTCTGGTAAAAATGTTCGGTAAGCTGGATAATGTGAATTCCATTTCTAGTCCTGTATTGAGTTGTGATTGCTGTGGAGGAGCTCACATGAGTCTTGATGGTATGCAGGCAGCAGCAGCAGAACAACCCTTATTCCAACACATACAACCCAGGCTGGAGGAATCATCCCAAATTTTCATGGAAAGATCAAGGTAACCAAGGTAGCAGTTCTAGACCTCTCCAACTTTCTGGTTTCCAACCAAGACCATCCCAACCAGAAAGTAAGCAGTCTTGGGAGATAGCTATTGAGAAGTTAGCCAATGCCAGTTCAGAGAGATTTGAGAGATTGGAAGCAAAGGTTGACCAGTTGGCGAGTTCCAATAGAAATGTAGAGATGCAATTGGGGCAGTTAGCCAATTCCATCAATTCTCGTAGACAGAGTAATTTTTCTAGTAAGACAGAGGTCAATTCGAAGGAGCATTGTAAGGCAGTCATCTTGAGAAGTGGTAAGCAACTTGGTCAGGTAAGTGGTGAGATTGTAGTTGGTGATGAAGTAGACTATGAAGAGGTGAGCAAGAAGGTCAGTGAAGAAGTTGAGGACCTAGCCAAGACACCATCCCCACTACCCACCAGTCGAATCTTATGTTTCTCTCATTCCTTTTCCTCAAAGGCTTAAGCAGAATAAAATTGATCAACAGTTTGAGAAATTTTTGAAAGTGTTTTAGGCAGCTTCACATTAATATTCCTTTTGCAGACGCCTTAGCACAATTTCTGCATATACAAAATTTTTAAAGGTGATCATGTCTAAGAAGAGAAAATTGGAAGATTTCGAGACCATTGCTGTAATAACCCCAAAATTTTTTTTTATATAAAAAGGGATAGAATAGTCCTTTAAAATTGATATAAGGGGTAAAATTGGAAGGAATCAAAAGTTAATGGCATAACCGTAGATATGTTGAAGTGGCAGGGGCAAATTGGGAATTTAATAATATTAAAAAAGGGTGAATAGTGTTTTGATGTGATTTAATTGGAGGGTTTGAGCTACGGAATGAAGCAGAGAAAGAAAGAGGGAGGGGGTTCACAGACGGCAACAGAGAGGAAGAAAAAGAAGGAGAGGAAATGAAAGGAAGAAAGGAAGAGGAAGAAGAAGAAGAAAAAGAAAAGGAAGGAGATCCGGTTGCGCTGCCAGCTGAAGGGAAAAACATAGATCTCCTTCCCCTCTACGCAAGGACCCTCGATTTCCAAAAAGAAAAAGGTAAATATCCATCCCTATCTAGTCTTTTGATGACATTAGGCTATACAAAGGGTGGATATAGTCTAGAGGGGTCGGATAAGGGTTGTAGAGGTGGTTAAAAGAGGAAGAATCGGATTTTAACAAATTTTTCCGGTACTACGGAAAAACTGTGTCGAAGTCCCAACTTCGGCGAATTATTTAGGGGGTCAAACGGCCTCCGATGATGATGCATGTTACCTCTTTGGAATCCTCTATGAGTGTAGAATGTTAGGTAAAAATTTCATCAAATTTGGAGTTTGGAAAGTGGATCAAAACTAGGATAAAGTAACTCACTGTCAGTCCGGGTTACTGTTCATCCGAGTGGAAAATAAGGGATTTCATGCTATAATAGAGTATTAAGCCTAGATCAAGCTAAAAGGGACCTTGTACTCATGCAAAGGAGTCCCCTAATACAGCATAAATGGTGAGTTAATTAATGAAAAAGAAAAAGAGAAAAGAAAAGAAAAGATTTAGGGAACGGGGGAGTTGAATCAATTAAAGTTCCCTATTTATAATTGGCACGTAGATTATAGCCCTTGATACAAAACTAAATATATTGTAAATGCATGTATCATTAGGCAAGAAGCTAGGGAACAAGAGGAAGAAGTTCCCACTGCCAGCTGTAGATTTTGGAGGCGTATCAAGGCTTGTGCCAGATTGACAGGTGAGTGGGAGTCATGTACTTTGCATCATGAGCATCCTTATTCATTTTCATGAATGTCGCCAAGTGTGAATTGATTCCACTTGAGCATATTGATTGATATTGTAGTAGATTCCTCGTATAATCTTGATTCTCCAGCTTGATTATTCTGTACTGCATTTGAGGGAACATTGAGAGGAATTACGAGGGTTGATGAGTAATATAAATTGATTCCGAATTGTGAATAACTTCTTTTGTAAATTGATTTCATTTCCTCCATTTCAAAGATTTTGTAAGCCTTCTTAGTGGTATATTGAGTTGTATTGCACTTCGTTGACCCTCACTCCCAAACCTGATGTTAGTTTATGATTGGGTCGGAGTCGAGTGAGTGGTAGTCTTAATTATGCTCCTTTTAGTAGAGTATTGGGAGGGTGCATTATGGCATTCATGCATGGCTTGACAGTATCTGCAGGACACCTATAGTCGATGGGGTTGAACATCGGCCTTTGTGCACATAGTAGCCTTCTGGGTGGGCGGAGCCCAGTCCCTTCCTAGGGGGGGACACGGCCCTAGGCGTAGGATCGGCCGGTCCTACGACTTATATTCTGCTTGCCGCCGGGCATAGTAAGACCCCGCGAGGTGCAGTATGGCTTTCCGCGGATGTAGAATTCCCGCGAGGTGCCGTTTAGTATGTAGATGTGAGATGGATTTCTGTTCTGGATACTGGCCAGCATTTATATGATCAGTGTGGTGTCTTATCCTGCATATGCATGTGACAGTAGGGAGTTGTTGCTGGTTCGCCTGGGGCGTAAAACCCACCTCCCGATAGCTGTCTAGCATTTATGTTATCGGTATGGTGTCTTATCCTGCATATGCATGTGACAGTAGGGAGTTGTTGCTGGTTCGCCTGGGGCGTAAAAACCCACCTTCCGACAGCTGTCTAGTGATGATTTACATATTGGTGTGGTGTCATATTCGATATATGCATATGGCAGTAGGGAGTTGTTGCTGGTTCGCCTGGGGCGTAAAAACCCACCTCCCGATAGCTGTCTAGTGATGATTTCAGCATATTGACACCTGATTTGTATGTTCCAGCATTATGATCTGTTGAGCATATTCATGAGTAGCATATATGTTTACTTGATTATTCCATATATGCTTCAGATGAGTTGATATTGATTGTGGTGATATTGATGATTTACTCTATATTCTCTATGTTGAGTTCATGTTCATGTTGTTATTGATCTTGAGATTTCATCTCGAGCCATGATTATATTCTGTCTCATGTGCATAGTACTCTCTACTCCACTCACTGAGTATTTATATACTCACTCCCCAGTTTGATATTTTTGATTGCAGGGCAGGTATTGTATAGAGAGGAGCCAGGATTAGTGGTTGCCTGCTAGCTGTGCCGCTCCATAGTATAGTATAATGTAGATAGAGGTTTATCCCTTTTGGTGTATTATAAACCTTCTATTATATATAGTGTATAGTTACAGTCATAGATCCTGTTGTGGATATGGGTTTGACCATGGATGGAATGGAAACCAGATTTTTATACAGATGAGTTATATGCCTGAGATGATGTATTGATATATATTGTCCAGGTTCATTATGTGACGGATTATGTGATTGCTGCTCTGACAGGTAGTGTTGTTGTATGTATTGAGATAATCCTGACAGGTCACTATAGAAAAGTGATCATTTTGTGCATGTATCATGCCAAATTTTTCAAGATTTATTGATGATTGATAGGTAGTAGGGTTCTACGCGGTGGCTGGTGGCCTTATGCCTACCCGCACCCTAGGACCGTCGCGGCGGCCCGCCGGGAACGGGGCGGGGGTCGTGACAAAGCTTGGTATCAGAGCAAAGGTTAAGAAGAGTTCTGTCAGAGCAATAGGATGAGTCAGGATTAAGTATAGGATTATACTATGGAGCATAGGATTTTTCTATATTTTATGAGTCATTTACAATTCAGTAAAATATATTATGACTCAGTGTGTAACGACTACCCTCTTTTTTTAACTCTTTTAGAGACATATAAAGAATACCTCCAAGGAGAGGATCTGCTCGTCTGGAAGGAGGATGGAGCCAGATATAGCATTGGATGCGGGTTCTGCACATGTCGAGCCCCAAAGAGAAAAATCTCCTCCTGCTGATAGACGGAGGGTTGATGATCAAGGAGAGGTAGGAAGTAGAGATGCATTGATGGAACAGTTACTGGCGGAGAATCAGGCTCTGAGGGAGCAGATTGCTCGGGGGAAATCTCCTGCCCCGTCAGTAGTATCCATCCCACTCCTGTACCTGTGCCAAGAAGTTTGGCCAGGCGAGCTCTAGATGATAGGGGATTACTGTACAGGAATTTCTAGGCTCAGAACCCCGGAGTTTAAGGGGGAAGAAGGTGAAGATCCTCAGAGATTTCTGGAGGAGACTGAAAAGATGATACGGAGACTACTCTGTTCTGATGCAAGAGCTATAGAACTTGTAGGGCTTACAATGAAGGAAGATGCCTGGGGCTGGTACCAGAGGCACGTGGAGGACAGATTGTACAGTAGGAATCCTCCAACCTGGGAAGAGTTCAGGCAAGCAGTGATGGATGAGTTCTTGTCTCCAGCTGAGAGGCAGAATCGGGCTCTTCAGTTTGAGAGGCTGAAGCAGATGCCCGGAATGAGCGTATCTGAGTACGCTCGTGAGTTCACTAGATTGGGGAAGTATGCTCCTTACATCATCCCCACTGAAGCTGCCAGGATAGAAAGATTCAGGCGAGGTCTGATTTCCCCGCTTTATAATGCAGTACTGGCAGTAGAGGTCCCCACCTTATCTAGGCTGATTGATAAAGCAAAACAGTGGGAGACCAGAAACAAAGAGGAAAGAGCTGAAAGAGAACAGAGGAAAATGAGTATGGGGAAAGGGCAAAGCAGTAGAGATAGATCTGAGGGAGTAGATCTCTCGGAGGGCCCGATGGAGCAGTCTGTACGCTCAGCTCCACCTGCCCCACGTAAGAGGAAATGGAGGGAAAGAGGTCAATCACAAGATACTTTTCTACCATCAGTACCTCGTCCTCCAGTCACTATGGCCAGAACTGAATCTAGGTTCCAATCATGGCCAGTATGTGGCATATGTGGGAAGCAGCACCCTGGCAGATGCAGAATGGGTCAGGGAGTGTGCTACAGATGTGGACAGCCGGGTCATTTTGTCAGAGAATGCCCGCAGGGTGCCACCCAGCAGTTTGTGCCTTTGGCATCCTATCCTTCTGTGCAGATGGACAGGCCTAGTAGTAGGGGCCTGTAGGCAGAGGTAGAGGTCAAGCACACATCACAGCAGAGTGCTGGACCATCTCACTGTCAGCTCCAGTAGGCAGAGGGCAAGGAAGGGTGTTCACGGTAAATCCACAGGAGGCACAGACATCGAATGCAGCTATGACAGGTAATTTACTCTTTTAAATTCGAGGACGAATTTTATATAAGGAGGGGAGGATGTAATAACCCCAAAATTTTTTTTTATATAAAAAGGGATAGAATAGTCCTTTAAAATTGATATAAGGGGTAAAATTGGAAGGAATCAAAAGTTAATGGCATAACGTAGATATGTTGAAGTGGCAGGGGCAAATGGGAATTTAATAATATTAAAAAAGGGTGAATAGTGTTTTGATGTGATTTAATTGGAGGGTTTGAGCTACGGAATGAAGCAGAGAAAGAAAGAGGGAGGGGTCTCAGACGGCAACAGAGAGGAAGAAAAAGAAGGAGAGGAAATGAAAGGAAGAAAGGAAGAGAAGAAGAAGAAGAAAAAGAAAAGGAAGGAGATCCCGGTTGCGCTGCCAGCTGAAGGGAAAAACATAGATCTCCTTCCCCTCTACGCAAGGACCTCGATTTCCAAAAAGAAAAAGGTAAATATCCATCCCTATCTAGTCTTTTGATGACATTAGGCTATACAAAGGGTGGATATAGTCTAGAGGGGTCGGATAAGGGTTGTAGAGGTGGTTAAAAGAGGAAGAATCGGATTTTAACAAATTTTTCCGGCACTACGGAAAAACTGTGTCGAAGTCCCAACTTCGGCGAATTATTTAGGGGGTCAAACGGCCTCCGATGATGATGCATGTTATCTCTTTGGAATCCTCTATGAGTGTAGAATGTTAGGTAAAAATTTCATCAAATTTGGAGTTTGGAAAGTGGATCAAAACCGGGATGAAGTAACCACTGTCAGTCGGGTTACTGTTCATCCGAGTGGAAAATAAGGGATTTCATGCATAATAGGTATTAAGCCTAGATTAGGCTAAGGAGACCTTGTACTCATGCAAGGAGTCCCTAATACACATAAATGATGAGTTAATTAATAAAAAAGAAAAAGAGAAAGAAAAGAAAAGATTTAGGGAACGGGGGAGTTGAATCAATTAAAGTTCCCTATATTATAATTGGCACGTAGATTATGCCCTTGATACAAGACTAAATGTATTGTAAATGCATGTCACAGTTGGGCAAGAAGCTAGGGAACAAGAGGAAGAAGTTCCCCACTGCCTGCTGTAGATTTTGGAGGCGTATCAGGCTGTGCCGGATTGACAGGTGAGTGGGAGTCATGTACTTTGCACCATGAGCATCCTTAATTCATTTTCATGAATGTCGCCAAGTGTGAATTGATTCCACTTGAGCATATTGATTGATATTGTAGTAGATTCCTCTATAATCTTGATTCTCCATGCTTGATTATTCTGTACATGCATTTGAGGGAACATTGAGAGGAATTACGAGGGGTTGATGAGTAATCAAATTGATTCCGAATTGTGAAATGATTTCTTTTGTAAATTGATTTCATTTCCTCTATTTCAAAGATTTGTAGAGCCTTTTTAGTGGTATATTGAGTTGTATTGCACTTCCGTTGACCCTCACTCCCAACCCTGATGTTAGTTTATGATTGGGTCAGTCGAGTGAGTGGTAGTCTTGATTATGCTCCTTTTAGTAGAGTATTGGGAGGGTGCATTATGGCATTCATGCATGGCTTGACAGTATCTGCAGGACACCTATAGTCGATGGGGTTGAACATCGGCCTTTGTGCACATAGTAGCCTTCTGGGTGGGCGGAGCCCAGTCCCTTCCTAGGGGGGGACACGGCCCTAGGCGTAGGATCGGCCGGTCCTACGACTTATATTCTGCTTGCCGCCGGGCATAGTAAGACCCCGCGAGGTGCAGTATGGCTTTCCGCGGATGTAGAATTCCCGCGAGGTGCCGTTTAGTATGTAGATGTGAGATGGATTTCTGTTCTGGATACTGGCCAGCATTTATATGATCAGTGTGGTGTCTTATCCTGCATATGCATGTGACAGTAGGGAGTTGTTGCTGGTTCGCCTGGGGCGTAAAACCCACCTCCCGATAGCTGTCTAGCATTTATGTTATCGGTATGGTGTCTTATCCTGCATATGCATGTGACAGTAGGGAGTTGTTGCTGGTTCGCCTGGGGCGTAAAACCCACCTTCCGACAGCTGTCTAGTGATGATTTACATATTGGTGTGGTGTCATATTCGATATATGCATATGGCAGTAGGGAGTTGTTGCTGGTTCGCCTGGGGCGTAAAACCCACCTCCCGATAGCTGTCTAGTGATGATTTCAGCATATTGACACCTGATTTGTATGTTCCAGCATTATGATCTGTTGAGCATATTCATGAGTAGCATATATGTTACTTGATTATTCCATATATGCTTCAGATGAGTTGATATTGATTGTGGTGATATTGATGATTTACTCATATTCTCTATGTTGAGTTCATGTTCATTGTTATTGATCTTGAGATTTCATCTCGAGCCATGATTATATTCTGTCTCATGTGCATAGTACTCTCTACTCCACTCACTGAGTATTTATATACTCACTCCCCAGTTTGATATTTTTGATTGCAGGGCAGGTATTGTATAGAGAGAGCAGATTAGTGGTTGCCTGCTAGCTGTGCCGCTCCATAGTATAGTATAGTATAATGTAGATAGAGGTTTATACCCTTTTGGTGTATTATAAACCTTCTATTATATAGTGTATAGTTACAGTCATAGATCCTGTTGTGGATATGGGTTTGACCATGGATGGAATGGGAACCAGATTTTTATACAGATGAGTTATATGCCTGTGATGATGTATTGATATATATTGTCCAGGTTATTATGTGACGGATTATGTGATTGCTGCTCTGACAGGTAGTGTGTTGTATGTATTGAGATAATCCTGACAGGTCACTATAGAAAAGTGATCATTTTGTGCATCATCATGCCAAATTTTTCAAGATTTATTGATGATTGATAGGTAGTAGGGTTCTACGCGGTGGCTGGTGGCCTTATGCCTACCCGCACCCTAGGACCGTCGCGGCGGCCCGCCGGGAACGGGGCGGGGGTCGTGACAAAGCTTGGTATCAGAGCAAAGGTTAAGAAGAGTCCTGTCAGAGCAATAGGATGAGTCAGGATTAAGTATAGGATTATACTATGGAGCATAGGATTTTTCTGTATGTTATTTATGAGTCATTTACAACTCAGTAAAATATATCATGACTCAGTGTGTAACGACCTCCTCTTTTTACTTTTTAGAGACATATAAAGAATACCTCCAAGGAGAGGACCTGCTCGTCCTGGAAGGAGGATGGAGCCAGATATAGCATTGGATGCGGGTTCTGCACATGTCGAGCCCCAAAGAGAAAAACTCCTCCTGCTGATAGACGGAGGGTTGATGATCAAGGAGATGTAGGAAGTAGAGATGCATTGATGGAACAGTTACTGGCGGAGAATCAGGCTCTGAGGGAGCAGATTGCTCGGGGGAAATCTCCTGCCCCGTCAGTAGTATCCATCCCACCTCCTGTACCTGTGCCAAGAAGTTTGGCCAGGCGGGCTCTAGATGATGAGGGGATTACTGTACAGGAATTTCTGAGGCTCAGAACCCCGGAGTTTAAGGGGGAAGAAGGTGAAGATCCTCAGAGATTTCTGGAGGAGACTGAAAAGATGATACGGAGACTGCCCTGTTCTGATGCAAGAGCTATAGAACTTGTAGGGCTTACAATGAAGGAAGATGCCTGGGACTGGTACCAGAGGCACGTGGAGGACAGATTGTACAGTAGGAATCCTCCAACCTGGGAAGAGTTCAGGCAAGCAGTGATGGATGAGTTTTTGTCTCCGGTGAGAGGCAGAATCGGGCTCTTCAGTTTGAGAGGCTGAAGCAGATGCCCGGAATGAGCGTATCTGAGTACGCTCGTGAGTTCACTAGATTGGGGAAGTATGCTCCTTACATCATCCCCACTGAAGCTGCCAGGATAGAAAGATTCAGGCGGGTCTGATTTCCCGCTTTATAATGCAGTACTGGCAGTAGAGGTCCCCACCTTGTCTAGGCTGATTGATAAAGCAAAACAGTGGGAGACCAGAAACAAAGAGGAAAGAGCTGAAAGAGAACAGAGGAAAATGAGTATGGGGAAAGGGCAAAGCAGTAGAGATAGATCTGAGGGAGTAGATCTCTCGGAGGGCCCGACGGAGCAGTCTGTACGCTCAGCTCCACCTGCCCCACGTAAGAGGAAATGGAGGGAAAGAGGTCAATCACAAGATACTTTTCTACCATCAGTACCTCGTCCTCCGTCACTATGGCCAGAACTGAATCTAGTTCCAATCATGGCCAGTATGTGGCATATGTGGGAAGCAGCACCCTGGCAGATGCAGAATGGGTCAGGGAGTGTGCTACAGATGTGGACAGCCGGGTCATTTTGTCAGAGAATGCCCGCAGGGTGCCACCCAGCAGTTTGTGCCTTTGGCATCCTATCCTTCTGTGCAGATGGACAGGCCTAGTAGTAGGGAGCCTGTAGGCAGAGGTAGAGGTCAAGCACAAACATCACAGCAGAGTGCTGGACCATCTCAACTGTCAGCTCCAGTAGGCAGAGGGCAAGGAAGGGTGTTCACGGTAAATCCACAGGAGGCACAGACATCGAATGCAGCTATGACAGGTAATTTACTCTTTTAAATTCGAGGACGAATTTTATATAAGGGGGGAGGATGTAATAACCCCAAAATTTTTTTTTATATAAAAAGGGATAGAATAGTCCTTTAAAATTGATATAAGGGGTAAAATTGGAAGGAATCAAAAGTTAATGGCATAACGTAGATATGTTGAAGTGTTAGGGGCAAAATGGGAATTTAATAATATTAAAAAAGGTGAATAGTGTTTTGATGTGATTTAATTGGAGGGTTTGAGCTACGGAATGAAACCGAGAAAGAAAGAGGGAGGGGTTCACAGGCGGAAACAGAGAGGAAGAAAAGAAAGAGGAAAGAAAGGAAGAAAGAAGAAGGAAGAAGAAAGAAGAAAAAGAAGGAAGGAGATCCCGGTTGCACTTCCAGCTGAAGGGAAAAACGTAGATCTCCTTCCCCTCTACGCAAGGACCTCGATTTCCAAAAAGAAAAAGGTAAATATCCATCCCTATCTAGTCTTTTGATGACATTAGGCTATACAAAGGGTGGATATAGTCTAGAGGGGTCGGATAAGGGTTGTAGAGGTGGTTAAAAGAGGAAGAATCGGATTTTAACAAATTTTTCCGGCACTACGGAAAAACTGTGTCGAAGTCCCAACTTCGGCGAATTATTTAGGGGGTCAAACGGCCTCCGATGATGATGCATGTTACTCTTTGGAATCCTCTATGAGTGTAGAATGTTAGGTAAAAATTTCATCAAATTTGGAGTTGAAAGTGGATCAAAACCGGGATGAAGTAACCCACTGTCAGTCCGGGTTACTGTTCATCCGTGGAAAATAAGGGATTTCATGCCATAATAGGGTATTAAGCCTAGATTAGCTAAAGGGACCTTGTACTCATGCAAGGGAGTCCCTAATACACATAAATGATGAGTTAATTAATAGAAAAAGAAAAAGAGAAAGAAAAGAAAAGATTTAGGGAACGGGGGAGTTGAATCAATTAAAGTTCCCTATATTATAATTGGCACGTAGATTATAGCCCTTGATACAAGACTAAATGTATTGTAAATGCATGTCACAGTTGGGCAAGAAGCTAGGGAACAAGAGGAAGAAGTTCCCCACTGCCTGCTGTAGATTTTTGGAGGCGTATCAGGCTGTGCCGGATTGACAGGTGAGTGGGAGTCATGTACTTTGCACCATGAGCATCCTTAATTCATTTTCATGAATGTCGCCAAGTGTGAATTGATTCCACTTGAGCATATTGATTGATATTGTAGTAGATTCCTCTATAATCTTGATTCTCCATGCTTGATTATTCTGTACATGCATTTGAGGGAACATTGAGAGGAATTACGAGGGGTTGATGAGTAATCAAATTGATTCCGAATTGTGAAATGATTTCTTTTGTAAATTGATTTCATTTCCTCCATTTCAAAGATTTGTAGAGCCTTTTAGTGGTATATTGAGTTGTATTGCACTTCCTTGACCCTCACTCCTAACCCTGATGTTAGTTTATGATTGGGTCGATCGAGTGAGTGGTAGTCTTGATTATGCTCCTTTTTAGTAGAGTATTGGGAGGGTGCATTATGGCATTTATGCATGGCTTGGCAGTATCTGCAGGACACCTATAGTCGATGGGGTTGAACATCGGCCTTTGTGCACATAGTAGCCTTCTGGGTGGGCGGAGCCCAGTCCCTTCCTAGGGGGGGACACGGCCCTAGGCGTAGGATCGGCCGGTCCTACGACTTATATTCTGCTTGCCGCCGGGCATAGTAAGACCCCGCGAGGTGCAGTATGGCTTTCCGCGGATGTAGAATTCCCGCGAGGTGCCGTTTAGTATGTAGATGTGAGATGGATTTCTGTTCTGGATACTGGCCAGCATTTATATGATCAGTGTGGTGTCTTATCCTGCATATGCATGTGACAGTAGGGAGTTGTTGCTGGTTCGCCTGGGGCGTAAAACCCACCTCCCGATAGCTGTCTAGCATTTATGTTATCGGTATGGTGTCTTATCCTGCATATGCATGTGACAGTAGGGAGTTGTTGCTGGTTCGCCTGGGGCGTAAAACCCACCTCCGACAGCTGTCTAGTGATGATTTACATATTGGTGTGGTGTCATATTCGATATATGCATATGGCAGTAGGGAGTTGTTGCTGGTTCGCCTGGGGCGTAAAACCCACCTCCCGATAGCTGTCTAGTGATGATTTCAGCATATTGACACCTGATTTGTATGTTCAGCATTATGATCTGTTGAGCATATTCATGAGTAGCATATATGTTTACTTGATTATTCCATATATGCTTCAGATGAGTTGATATTGATTGTGGTGATATTGATGATTTACTCCATATTCTCTATGTTGAGTTCATGTTCATCTTGTTATTGATCTTGAGATTTCATCTCGAGCCATGATTATATTCTGTCTCATGTGCATAGTACTCTCTACTCCACTCACTGAGTATTTATATACTCACTCCCAGTTTGATATTTTTGATTGCAGGGCAGGTATTGTATAGAGAGGAGCAGGATTAGTGGTTGCCTGCTAGCTGTGCCGCTCCATAGTATAGTATATAATGTAGATAGAGGTTTATCCCTTTTGGTGTATTATAAACCTTCTATTGTATATAGTGTATAGTTACAGTCATAGATCCTGTTGTGGATATGGGTTTGACCATGGATGGAATGGGAACCAGATTTTTATACAGATGAGTTATATGCCTGTGATGATGTATTGATATATATTGTCCAGGTTCATTATGTGACAGGATTATGTGATTGCTGCTCTGACAGGTAGTGTTGTTGTATGTATTGAGATAATCCTGACAGGTCACTATAGGAAAGTGATCATTTTGTGCATGCATCATGCCAAATTTTTCAAGATTTATGATGATTGATAGGTAGTAGGGTTCTACGCGGTGGCTGGTGGCCTTATGCCTACCCGCACCCTAGGACCGTCGCGGCGGCCCGCCGGGAACGGGGCGGGGGTCGTGACAATTGCCTTGACGGAGGAATGCAGTGCCATATCCAGAATAAGCTTCCAACAAAGCTAAGAGATTCAGGAGTTTTTCTATTCCTTGTACTATAGGTGATGTTGATTTTTCTAGAGCTTTGTGTGATTTAGGTGCTAGTGTTTCACTAATGCCTTATCTGTGTCTAGGAAGCTTGGATTGAAGGAGTTAAGCCTACTACCATCTCTTTGCAGCTAGCTGATTGATCGGTCCAAATATCCTTTGGATGCTCTTGAGAATGTGCTGATCAAGGTAAGAAGTTTATCATTCCAGTTGATTTTATTGTTTTGGAGATGGAAGAAGACACCGAGATCCCTATCATTTTACGGCCGGCCCTTCTAGCCACAACTGGAGCTATCATAGATGTTAAGAAATGGTAGGTTGACTTTGAAGGTTGGTGAAGAAGAGGTAGAGTTTAATTTATTTGAAGCTACTAAATATCCTTCTTTTACTGATCATCTTTTCGAGTTGATGTTGTAGATAGTCGACCAGAGAGGTTTTTAGGGCTAAAAATACTAAAGAACCTCTTGAGACTTGTTTAGTGAGGGCAGGGACAAGTAAAGATGATAATCTAAAGGTTGCTAAACGTGGGCGGGTGCATTAGAGGGCTACATGTCCTATAAGTCGAAGAAGAGAAGTATTCATTTTGAGGGATATCGGCAAAGGTAAGCCACCCCCTCCCCTTCTAATGTGCAGCACCAGTTCTGGAGTTGAAGCCATTACCCCTCACATCTTCAGGGTATGCATTTTTAGTGAGAATAATACTTTGCCTGTGATTGTGAGTGCTTCTTTATCTGATGAGCAACTTGATAAATTGTACATATTTTGATATTGAGAAAAAAAGCCATAGGATGGCTAGATCAGACCTTAGAGGAATATGCCCTCATTGTGTATGCATAGATTTTAATGGAGGATAACATAAACCTATTGTTGAAAATTAGAGACGGTTAAATCCTAACATGAAAGAAGTCAGTTAGGGCTGAAGTTCTTAAATGGTTAGATGTAGGGATTATTATCCTATATCTGGATAGTTCATGGATTTTTCCTGTGCAGGTAGTACCTAAAAAGGGTGGATGACTGTGGTGCCATAATGAAAAATAATGAAATAATATCCCACTAGGACAGTAAACTAGGTGGAGAGTCTGCATAGATTATAGAAAACTTAATAGTGTTACCGAATGATCAATCTTTCCTTTACCTTTTCTTGCATCAGGTGTTTGAGGAGACTTGCTGGTATGCGTATTACTGTTTTTAGATGGTTATTCAGGGTATAACCAGATTTCTATATCTCCCGAAGATCAAAGAAAAGACTATCTTTACTTGTCCTTATGTACTTTTGCATTCCGTAGGATGCCTTTTGGTTTGTGGGCTTGTGGGCCGGCCCGAAGAGGCCAGCCCGGTCCTTCACGTGCGCCGCATGTGATGAATCAGGAGAGGAGACTCCGACTGGGAGTCTCCTTTCTCCTCGATTCCGATCACGTTCACAAATGGAGTAGCAGTGTTGCACGCCAATCCGAACACCGAAAAGCTTTTGATTTTTTCCCCATCCTCCACTATTGAGATCCATCAGGGAATATGGCTAAAGTTCTCTTGATTTTAAGCTTCCTTCTCGAAGTTCTTCCTTCGATTTTTGTCGAGAAAAGTTGCCAGAAAGTCTCGCCAGACTGAGATATGAGTTCTTCATCTCCTTCTCTTTCTTTCTTAGAATTTTGGGCCTTGGTTTCCTTAGATTTGAGCCGGCAATTGCCGAAGCTTTATCCGAAACAGAGCACCCTTATTTCCGGCCATGATTAGCCACCACTAGAGCTTCTTGTAGGGCTCTTGGGACAGCCCTAAGAGAGTCCATCTATTATATTGAGATACGATATGTTAGCCTACTTAGAATAGTGGCCTTAGTGTTCCCTCTCTTCCGGACATAAGGCTACGATAGCCTAGCACGCGGCATGGTTTATTTGAACTCAAACAACTATTGGTGCAGGACATGGTCTGCTCTTTCTTGACCAAGGCAGCTATGGTAGTTCATGTGGAAGGTTATGCATGCTTGTGCCCCTCCTCTTATGTCCAGGGTAAAATGGCTTATTGGGGGTGGCAATTTTGTAAATGGTTTGAAGACCCTTAGCTCTCACAACCTTATTAACGGCTTGCCCACTATATGTGACAGTGTCATGCTTGAGAACTTAGAAGGTTAAAGATCTGCTAGTTCCTAGAAGCAAAGATATTTTTCTCTTTATCTGCCGGGACTTTGGAGAAAACCTAGACCTAGAGTGCTATCTAATGCATCGTAGTGGTTGATATGCTGGATAGGCTCGGACATGACGCTACGGCCTCTTCAACCAAGGATTTAATGTAAGTTTTTATCGGGTTGGATCCTCGCATCGATGGACACCTCCTGATTTGGAGGGTTTGCATTTATTCAAGAGTTGCTCTATGGAAGGTTGCTTGGAATTGGCTCCATGCTGGAAACTCTATTTCGATGCGGACCTTATGTTAGTCTCTATTGTCATTGCTACCTAGATGTTTAGGAGATTTGGGTCGTGTGCTCTTTGAATGCCCGAGAGCAATACAAGTTTGAGGCATACAACTTTTTTAGCGAGTCATCTTTGCCTTTATAATTATCAAGAGTCGTTTGTACAATATTTGAAGGCAAGAGTGTTTGTATAATACTTGAGAAAAGGGTGTAGACTCGCATGCAGACTCCGCATTTGGGCCTTGATAGCTCGGGACACTTGAGGCCCTCATTCTGCTCAGACAGCGCCTCGCATGATGTTTTTTATCTGGGAGCCCCCACTTCTCCGAGTTTTCTCAAGGTCAACTTTGATGGTTCTGTATTGGATGGAGGTAGGAAGGATGGGCTGGGTTGTCATCAGAGGCCCAAACTCCAGGATGATGGCTGCTAGCTCTTGACACCTCGATTCCTAGCGTAGAAACTGTGGGTAGCTTGGGCTGCCTACGTCATGCGCGGTAAGTGCTACAGGCTAGCTCGATCATATTGGAGGGTGACTCGGTCACTGTGATCAACTGAATCCAAGAGGAGTCCGAGCGGTGGTGGAGGGGTCACCCCTGCTTCAGGATATTGGGTGATTCATCTCACATGGGGAATCGCCACCCGAGGACTCGCTTTAAGCTCAACTTTGACAGCAATATGAAGGATGATGGCAACCATGGTGATGCGAGTTTTGTTATTCGCAGCTTTTAACTCTCCTCTGAAGGTGATTGGAGGAACTTACTCTACAATACTATGGTGTTTGGCAGATTGAGAGGAGCGTGAGGGGCTCACCATATCGTCTGCATTTTGAAGGCTACCCAAATCAAATTGAAGGGAGACTCACAATAGTGATCAATTGGATGGCCAGGCCAATACTCCTTTTGCTGATAAAGCTCATCCTTTACTTGTGGATATTTAGAGAATAACAGCTCCCTATCTCCTTTGGAGGCCAACACAAGATTTATAAAGAGGCGAACTTGCAGCTGATTGGATGGCCTTTTGCAGATCACTAAAGTAATTTTGTTCGGAATTACATATATATATAATATTAAAAAAATTTCCATCAGCTTCTTCCCATCCTCCTCATGCCCTCTTATTCCCCCTTTCTCGGATCCTTGCACCTTCCCCGTGGTGCATGGAGGTATTTTTGCTAGACTATCGCTAGCGAGAAAGATGACAGAGAGATCAGGGGATACCTCGAGCCTTGTCAAATCAGCCTAGGTCTTTCTATCATTTCTTGTGTGCATGACCATTGAATCGATGTGTGATTACATGTGAATTAAGCTCGATTACACATCTCAAAATGGCTCTGGTGCATGATCAAGGGCATGAAAGACCACCTGGAGGGTCTTTCATGTGAAAGATCTTTCCCATTCCTATGTAATATTCCTGATCCCTTCTTCCTCCACATCATCTTCAGCTCTCTTTGCCTTTTTTTTCGGTCAAAAACGGCTTTTATTTCATATAAGTCTAACGTGAGTACAATTAGCTGTTAACAGAGAGGATCAAGTCAGAGTAGAAGACCAAGTCAGCACAGATGTGTTTCAAAAAACTAAACTCACGAGTCCTAACCACTCTCAGATAACAACTCTTGTTCATTCTTGTTTTACCTTGACCGAGTCTTGTGTAGTAAATCTCGAGATATATTCTGTAATTGGTTATCCCAATACTCAATAAAAATAAGTATCCACCCACTCTGTTAGGTGTGGTGAGACTTAAAAAAACCATCTGTTTCTTTTTTTCTACTTGGTATCAGAGCATCAAATGACTTTCGCATCTTTTTTGAGTGTTAGCAATTTTGTAACACTTCATCTTAAACCAGAAAACTATCCACTTTGGAGAGAACCAAATTCTTGCCTTCACTGAGAGTCAAGATTGTTTGGAATTGGTACCCTAAGAGTCAATCGTCAGCATGTTGATGATTGATTTTGTAAAATGAATTGACAAATTAATAAAGTATTATTTTGGCATTATTCATCATTTTTTTGTACATCTTTAAATGTACTCTTGTCGTATGATAAAGTCCCTTAGGATTCTTTTATGATAAAGGAGGATTTATCTGTGAGTCCTTAAACCAGTTCATGACCAAATGATATGCTGTTAATAGGACAACAACATTTATCGAGTTTAGGTCATTGGTGTGACATATACATACATTAGTTGTCCTCTTAACCAAGAAGTGTGGAGACACTAATATGTCATACAGGTGAAGTGTAGGAGTACATTTCACTGAACGTAAACTAATTTGAAATGCTCTGCTGTCAAGAGATGTTTCGAGTGGATATGGGTATATGTGTCCCCCAGATCTGAGATCACCACGGTGATTAGTAAGCAACTCACTGTACTTTGGTACCGGACTAACTAAATTTCTAATTCCAAGGACGGAAGGTCACTGGGTGCAGTCAAGTACTTGCAAAGTCGGTGTGTGAGTCAAGATGGAATTGATCCCTCCTGGTGACAGGAGATAATGCCCTTGTATTCAATTTAGCAAAATCTTGGCCAGGGTAATCCTTATGAGGAGTCACAAGATTTGTAAAAATTGAATCATAGAATGGATGTACTATTATAGAGTTGACAGAACTCTGATGTCATCCTGGCATTAGGAGTCATAGGGATGAATTATACGGTAACCACAGTCCAGGGTTCCAGAATATTGCTTCGCAATAATTCGGCTTATCCGGACGTCGGATATCATTGCTAGATGGTCACATCGATTAGTACAGAAAATCGTTCCTGTGCTACCATCTTAGGTTCAAACCTATGGGGTCACACGCATAGAAGTTTTCTAGGTTGATCATAAAGGCTGATGGACGATTAAGAATCATCTAGAGGTAATTTGGTCGATTCAATTGACAAATTATCCTAAGTAAAATGTTGCTATAAAATAATTAATAAATTATTGGATGATTAATAAGCAATTAGATTGTTAATTGACTCAATTTGATTGAGTAATAGAGCTTGGGTTGAGCCAAATTGAATTAGATTCAATTTGAGCTACATTAGGGTTTGACCTAATTAGATTGGGTTTTAAACAAGAAGATTGGGTTTGACCTAATTAATGGGACTTGACCCAATTGGATTGGGCATGATCCAAGATCCTCATCTGATGAAGATTCTGAATTCAAATATTTGAAATTTGAATTCAAGATCAATTCCTAAAAATTAGGAATCCAATTTTGGAAATCAGATGACACATGTCACCCTCACATCAATGGCGCCATAGATGGGATTTTTTCTTTTTAGTTGATGGCGCATGATGACACATGGCAAGGATCTATGGTGTGGTGCCATGAAGAGAATTTATCCTGATTTGATTAGAATTTTAATTCCTTCATTTGATCGCACTAAGTGACATGTGGCGAGATCCTAGCAGGGGACGCAAAATTAGGAGGCAAGCCCGCTGCTTTCTTTTGGAAGAAATGAATCCCTATTTCTTAGGGATTCAAATGCATCATTCAATGGCCACACCTCCTCTTTATTCCACCGCACATGGTTCCTATTTGATGGGGATTTCAATTGCCATTTGATGGCAATTAATTGGTGCAAAGAAGGAATGAAGGTGTGGGTTTTTTTTTGGCAAAAAGAGGCCCTCCATGCGATCTCCTCGATGTGTGTGTGAATTTCTGGATAGCCTTAGTTCTGAAAAAATGAGAGAACACGTGAAGGTCACAAGCTCTCTTTGATCTCCTTCATATCCTCCTCCGTTGTCTTCAAAGGAACGATCAAGGGTTGATTTTTTCAAGATTACAGCACATCCTCGCGAGCTAGCAATCCCGGGACGTCGATCATCCAAGAGCTTCGCGTGGATCATCCGTGGAGGCCAAACGGTTGTGTGGCTACGAAGCTTGATCATCATATTCATTTGTCTCTATGATTCATAAAGATATAAATTTAGAGATATAATTTTGTGCTAAGTTTTAATCGGGTTCAATCCCTCGAGGGTTCATACCTCTTTTGGGGCTCCTCATGGAGTGATCTCTAGATCTCATTCAATGAGCATTCGGAGATAGATTGGATCCAAAATTAATCGAGTTTAGAACTTTACTTATGCTCTTATTTTCAGATCTAATGATAATCATGCATAGTTGGTTTTATGCATAATCGTTTAAACGGTCTTGGTATTTATTTATGATCTATTCTGCATGCTAGAATTAAATTATTTAATTCTATCTTTCCGCTGTGATTTAAATATTAAGAACTACATGTGGCTTGATCCCCCTTTCGAAGGGGTACGTAGGCAACCCGATCAGGTGCAGCCACGATTTTTAAGAAAAAAATTTAATTTTCAGCATACAGCCCGTTGTAAATAAACCATTAAAGATTTGTTAGATTATTTAACTGGTGACATATCACCCCCTCCAGCTCTACTCCCTGCCACTGGCGATTCCACTTCAGCGTCCGTTCCTAATCCAGAATTCAAAAAATGGAAGACCACCGATCGTCTTCTACGAGGCTGGATTACTGGCGCCCTGGGAGAGGAAGCACTCGGTCATGTGATCGACGTGGATACCTCCAAAGAAGTCTGGACAGCATTGAAGGAAGCTTATGTCCAAGCTTCACAGGAGCGTCAATTTCAACTCACTCAACAATTAACTTATCTGAGGAAAGATTTGGATACTTCCCTCAATGACTATATTCGCAAATTCAAGAGTATTTGCGACAGTCTTGCAGCCATTGGCCATGCAGTAAGTGACAAAACCAAGGTTTTCTCCCTTCTTACTGGCTTAGGCATTCGCTATGAACCTTTTACTACTTCCATGCTTAAACCTCCCATGCCATCATACAGTGAGGTTGTTCCCCTTCTACAAAGTTATGAAACCCATATTTTACTTCACAACCCAGACTTGACACCCTTCCAAGCCTTCTTTAACCAGAAAACCAATCCCAAGCAAGCCAATAAAAATTCCAAAAACATTGGATCCTTCTCTTCCAAACGGAAAGGTTTTATCCCTGCCAACAACTCTATCAACAAGTCTACTGGCCAAAACACCAATCCTCAGCCCTTCTTACATGACAACAATAGAGATAACACCTGCCAAATTTGTGGAAAGCGTGGATATTCTGCAATTCGGTGCTGGCATCGTTTTAACCACTCCATCCAGTCAGATAATCTTCCTCAAGCATTTGCCGCTCACAGTATTGATGCAGAACCTCCAATTGAGGAATGGACTTCGGATACGGGTGCCTCAGCCCATATGACTTCCCATGTAGGTAACTTGACTAACCTTCATGTTTATGATGGTGTTGATCATGTCTTGATTGATAATGGCGACTTGTTACGCATCACATATATCGGTGACACTACTATTGGTTCTGGTTCCTGTCAGATTATTTTACATGATGTTCTTTTAGTTCCTGAAGCAGAGTCTATTATCTATTGGTCAACTTACTTCGGACTGTCCAGTCAATTGTGAATTTTCTAATCGTGACTTTATAATAAAGGATCGGGTGACGCAACAGATGTTGATGAGGGGAATAAAATAGGGTAACTTGTACTCAATCCGTACATCTCCAATGGCTCTCTTCTCTACCAGGTTTTGGATGGCTTCTGTAGAGACATGGCATCGGCGACTTCGTCATCCTCAGGCAGTTGTGGATGACAAACTTCGTCAGTTGGGTTTCATTAAAGTTCTTGGTAATAACACGGCAAGTATTTGTGAGAGTTGTCAATTAGGAAAGAGTTCTAGACTTCCTTTTCTACCTTCATCAACTAAGACTACTGTTGCATTTGAAAAAATTCATGTTGATTTATGGGGACCTGCCCCAATTACTTCGGTGCATTCTTTTAGATATTATGCAGCTATTGTTGATGATTATACAAAATTTACTTGGTTCATTCCTTTGAAATTGAAGTCTGACTTTTTTGATCAGTATTTACTGTTTGAAAAATATATCTCTAGACAATTTAATCGATGTATTAAAATAATTCAAACCGATGGTGGGGGAGAATTTATTAATCATCGGTTTAAAAGTCACTTGCAAAATTATGAAATTATTCACCAAGTTTCTTATCCGTACACTCCTGAGCAAATGGGACAGTGGAGAGAAGACATCGTGTCATACGTGAATTAGGAATCACAATGCTTTTTCATGCCAACGTGCCAAAACAGTATTGGGTGGAGGCTTTCACAACTGCAGTGTTTTTACTTAATAGGAATCCTTCTTCTACACTCCAGTGGGATAGTCCTTTCTTTCGATTACATGGGCGTTCACCAGATTATTCATCATTGCATATATTTGGGTCACGATGTTATCCATATATATGGGATACTAAGTTGTCCAAATTTGATACAAAATCATTATCTTGTGTTATGGGGTATAGTGATAGGCACAAGGGTTACAGGTGTCTTTATCCTCCCACTGGACGTGTATATATCTCAAGGCATGAAGTTTTTGATGAATCTGTTCTACCTTTCAAAAACACTGACATACAGAAAAAAGGGACACCCAAACCTGTAGTAACAACTTTTCAAGAATGGCTTAAGTCACCTGAGACACAGTTTGACTCAAATACAAACTCTACCCCATCCAATATGGCACAATATTCAGCTGATCCTCCTGTTACTGATATGCCTTTATTGAACAAATAGCATGACACTCTAGCAGACTCCTCATCAGCTACGGACTCTGCTTTATCTCTGGAGAATTTCTCACATGCTGACTTGCTTCCAGCTTCCTCACAAGAACAATCACCAACTCAAGATATGGTTCCTAATATTTCTCCTGAACCAGATATTTCTCCTAAGTCAAATACAGAGTCCCTTCCTGATAATTCAATACCCTCTCATCCAATGCTTACTCATGCTCGGGCAGGCATTAAAAAACCAAATCCTAAATACGCCCTGTGTTGTCAGCGACCCGCACCGGAACCCACTCACACCGGCGCCACCACCGACGTCGGACAAGCAAAGAGAGATACGAACGGATAAGCACTCTCTCGCTCCCTTGACTCCGGACTCAAGGATCACCTCTTCGCTCTGCCTACGAAGGACAAAAGATTACCCCGTGGTATCAGTAGGGTAAAACACTTGAGCACCGCAACGGATTATCAAAGATCAAAGAAAGGAGAAGGAAGAAAATAGCAAAGCAAACACAAAGATGTAACGAGGTTCGGCTACAAATAGCCTACGTCCTCCACCGCTCCAAATCTCAATTAGGATGAACTGATTACAGAGATAGCACACACCCGAACAATCACAAGCGATCGATCTACAAGAGATTCACACAGAATTCCCTTTGCACAAGAAGTAGGATCCCAATCCTCTTCTTCTCTAGAACCCTAGCCTCACAAACAAGAGTCTCTCTCAAAAATACGGACAATCCACCTTACCCTAGGGCTCTCATGAGTCCTATATATAGTCTCAAGACCTTCAGATGATCATAGCCGTCAAAACGCCAACAAAACCCCAAAAGAAAGCTCATCCGTATGATTTCCCGCGAGCCCGAGTCGACTCGGCTGAAGTCCGAGTCGTCTCTGGCACGTCTGGACAACTTCAGCTGTAACTGGCACGATCTCGAGTCGACTCGACACAGGCCTCGAGTCGACTCGACTGTTCCCGAGTCGACTCGACTGTAGCTCGAGTCGACTCTGACAGTCCAGACAGAAACATGGTTTTTGCAGCTTTTCTCCTCTCGGGTCGACTCGACAGGCCTCGAGTCGACTCGACTGTTCCCGAGTCGACTCGACTGTAGCTCGAGTCGACTCTGACAGTCCGCCAGACAGAACTATGCAGAATTGATTCTCCTTCAATTCTCTTCATCACCAAAGGTCTCCACATACCCCAACAATCTCCCACTTGGAGACCTTGGGTATATCCTCTTGTTACTTGGTTCTCCCCTGTGCTCCCACTGAAAATGGATCATCCTAATGAAATCGGTACGATGCCTCCTCAACGTCTTCAAGCATGAAGACCAGCAGAAGCTGAACAACTCCTCAGCTTCTCCACCGTGACGACCTTCGTCAACATATCTGCAGGATTCTGACTTGTATGAATTTTCTCCAACTTGACGAGTCCCTGCTCGAGCAATGACCTCACGAAGTGGTACCGTATGTCAATATGCTTCGTCCTTGAATGAAAAGCTGAATTCTTCACCAGATGAATTGCACTTTGACTGTCTGAATATAACATGCAATCCTTCTGTTCCTTCCCAAGCTCCTTCATCAAGCCTTGAAGCCATATTAGTTCCTTGCACGCCTCTGTGGCTGCCACATACTCCGCCTCCGTAGTCGACAATGCAACAACTGGTTGCAACCTGGAAATCCAACTGACGGCTCCACTGCCCAAGGTGAACAAGTACCCTGTCGTGCTTCTCCTGCCGTCCAAGTCTCCTGCCATGTCTGAGTCCACATAGCCCTGTAACCGGATCTCAGAACCTCCATAGCACAATGACATGTGCTCAGTGCCTTTCAGATACCTCAGTATCCATTTGACCGCGCGCCAATGCTCCAAGCCTGGGCAGCTCATGAAGCGACTCACAACTCCCACTGCTTGAGCAATGTCTGGTCTCGTACACACCATAGCGTACATCAAGCTCCCCACTGCCGATGCATATGGGATTTTTGACATATTGAGCTCCTCCACCCGCGTCTTCGGACTTTGCCCTTTTGAAAGCTTAAAATGGGCACCCAGCGGTGTGCCAACAGGTTTGGCACCCTCCATGCAGAATCTCCTGAGTACTCGGCTGATGTACTCCGTCTGAGATAGTCTGAGGATATGTTTAGACCTATCTCTGCTGATCCGCATCCCAAGGATCTGTTTTGCTGCTCCTAGATCCTTCATTGCAAATTTTCTTGACAGCTTCAGCTTCAATTTTGCAATCTCATGCATGCTAGCTCCTGCAACTAACATGTCATCAACATACAATAGCAAGATAATGTAAGATGTACCGAAGTCCCGGAAGTAGCAACAGTGATCCTCCTGACATCTCCTGTATCCTATCTCAAGCATGTAACTATCGAACTTGAGATACCATTGCCTGGGCGCCTGTTTCAAACCATATAGACTTTTCTTCAATTTGCAAACCAAGTCACCCGTGCCAGCTGCAATGTATCCCTCCGGCTGCTGCATATATATCTCCTCATCGAGATCTCCGTGGAGAAAGGCCGTCTTCACATCAAGCTGCTCTAAGTGAAGATCCTCTACTGCCACCATGCTCAGCACCGCTCGAATTGAACTCATCTTGACTACAGGAGAAAAGATCTCTATGAAGTCGATACCTGCTCTCTGCTGAAATCCTTTTACAACCAGCCTGGCCTTGTACCGCTTCTTCCCATCCTGCTCTTCCTTCAGCCTGTAAACCCATTTGTTTGACAGTGCTTTCTTCCCCTTGGGCAGATCCACCAAATCCCATGTTTGATTCTGCTCCAATGACTTCATCTCATCATCCATGGCCAACTCCCACTCCTTCCTGGTATCAACCTCCAATGCTTCCGTAAAGCATTCAGGTTCGCCATTATCTGT
This sequence comes from Phoenix dactylifera, assembly GCF_009389715.1. Lineage (NCBI taxonomy): Eukaryota > Viridiplantae > Streptophyta > Magnoliopsida > Arecales > Arecaceae > Phoenix > Phoenix dactylifera. The sequence goes on from NW_024067884.1 coordinate 179,659, forward strand.
GAGCAGCAAATAACTAAGAGTCCCATCATACCTTTGAGGAGGCTTCCCATGAGTACTACGAGTGGACCTTCTTAGTTGTGGAGGGGGTGCCAATGCTTCAGGTTCTTGCTCTGACAGAGTCTTCTAATCAGAATTTGCAGACTCCTCTTCAGGATCCACAAAACACGGCTCAACAGGTTTTATTTCTGATTCATAGCTCTACTGCATTTTCTCATTGAATACCACATCATTACTACGAATGATCTTCCTGTGTTCGGGATCCCAAAGCCGGTACCCAAACTGTTGACCTCCGTATCCAACGAAAATGCACTTCTTTGATTTGGCGTCTAGTTTGCTTCTTTGACTGGAATCAACATGGACATAACCGGTACAGCCGAATACTCGTAAATGCGCCAAATCAATCTTCTTCGCTGTCCATGCTTTCTCAGGAATCCCAAATTCAAGTTTCTTTGATGGCCCTCTGTTGATCAAGTAGGCAGCAGTGTTAACTGCTTCCGCCCAAAACTATTGTGGCAATCCAGCATGTATCCTCATGCTCCTGGCACGATCATTAATTATTCTGTTCATCCTTTCAGCAACTCCATTTTGTTGTGGTGTCCCTGGAACTGTCCTTTGCCTGACGATCCCAGCATCTGCACAGTAGTCCTCAAACTCCCTGCTACAATACTCACTACCGTTGTCCGATCTCAGGCATTTCAACCTCTTTCCTGTCTCGAGTTCTACCATCGTCTGCCATCTCCTGAAGACCCCAAATACCTCTGACTTGTGCTTCAAGAAGAACACCCAAAGCTTCCTGGTAGCATCATCAATAAAAGTAACATAGTACTGAGATCCACCAATGGAAGAAACTGGTGCAGGCCCCCACACGTCCGTGTGCACGAGATCTAGCTTTTCTTGCTTCCGAGGTTTTTCTTCTTTGTTGAATGAAACACGCTTCTGCTTTCCGAGAACACAATCCTCACAGAAGTCCATCTCAATACTCCTGAGACCCTGCAGCTTTCCCAACTGGTGCACACCTCCAGTCCCTGATAACTCATGTGCCCAAGTCTGCAATGCCATAACTTGGTGTCCACATCTGCTGCAGCAACTCCAATAGAGTTCTCCGTGCCGTTGGCGACATAAAGTGTCCCAACCTTCTTGCCACTAGCCACCGTCAACGAGCCCCTGGATATCTTCCACTGATCAGCTGTGAAAATAGTCTTGTACCCCTGGCTCGCCAACTGTCCAACAGAAATCAGATTCCTCTGCAGTTGAGGCACGTGCCATACGTCCTCAAGCTCAAGTGAAGATCCAGAAATCAACTTCACTTCCGCGCTTCCCCTTCCTTGTATGGTGCAAGGCTCTCCATCCCCTAGGTAGACTTTGCCGAAGTCTCCCTTCTCATATCCTCCAAGAAGCTTCCGTTGGGATGTAGCATGGAAAGACGCGCCCGAGTCTATCACCCAAGACTCGTCACAGGTAGATAAAGATAGAACGAGGGCATCCATATCACCGTCTTCAGCAAGATTTGCCAGATCCTTGCTGACTCCTTCGGTGTGATCGCCTTGCTTCCCTTTAGGAGATTTGCAGTCCCTCCTAAAGTGCCCCGTCTTCCCGCAGTTCCAGCACTTCACTCCCTTGTTCTGAGGTGCTCGAGACCTGCTGGATCTCGACTTCGAGTCGCTTCGAAATCGACCGTCCTTCTTTTGTCTTCCCCGGTCAGAGGTGTTTAGTACACTTCCAGACGACTCCGTAGCTCCAGAAGATTTCCTTCTTGCTTCTTCACTTAGAAGCACTCCCACAATGTCATCAAAGATCAACTTCTCCGTCGCCGAAGAGTTGCTCACCGCCATCACCAGGCCCTCCCAGCTGTCAGGCAATCCGGAGAGGATTAGCAATGCCCGAATCTCATCGTCAAAACTAATCTCCACTAACTCCAACTGGGCCGTGAGTCCATTGAATTCGTTGAGGTATTCAGCTATGCTGCCGCCATTTTTCATACGAAGATTAAACAACCTCTTCATGAGAAATACCTTGTTTGATGCTGAGGGTTTCTTGTACATCCGCGACAATGTTGCCATCAACTCCATCGTCGTCTTCTCGTTTTTGATGTTGAATGCCACTTGGGATGCAAGTGACAATCTAATGGTGCCGAGCGTCTTCCGATCGAGGACCTCCCAGTCTTCATCGGACATCTTCTCTGGTTTCTTTGCTCTACCTCCAAGAGGTAAATAGAGGTCCTTCTGGTAAAGGTAGTCTTCTATTTGCATCTTCCAAAACCCGAAGTTCGTTCCATTGAACTTCTCAATTCGCACCTTTCCTTCATCCGCCATCGCAGAAAACCAATAGCTCTGATACCACTTGTTGTCAGCGATCCGCACCGGAACCCACTCACACCGGCGCCGCCACCGACGTCGGACAAGTAAAGAGAGATACGAACGGATAAGCACTCTCTCGCTCCCTCGACTCCGGACTCAAGGATCACCTCTTCACTCCGCCTACGAAGGGCAAAAGATTACCCCGTGGTATCAGTAGGGTAAAACACTTGAGCACCGCAACGGATTATCAAAGATCAAAGAAAGGAGAAGGAAGAAAATAGCAAAGCAAACACAAAGATGTAACGAGGTTCGGCTACAAATAGCCTACGTCCTCCACCGCTCCAAATCTCAATAAGGATGAACTGATTACAGAGATAGCACACACCCGAACGATCACAAGCGATCGATCTACAAGAGATTCACACAGAATTCCCTTTGCACAAGAAGTAGGATCCCAATCCTCTTCTTCTCTAGAACCCTAGCCTCACAAACAAGAGTCTCTCTCAAAAATACGGCCAATCCACCTTACCCTAGGGCTCTCATGAGTCCTATATATAGTCTCAAGACCTTCAGATGATCATAGCCGTCAAAACGCCAACAAAATCCCAAAAGAAAGCTCATCCGTATGATTCCCGCGAGCCCGAGTCGACTCGGCTGAAGTCCGAGTCGTCTCTGGCACGTTTGGACAACTTCAGCTGTAACTGGCACGATCTCGAGTCGACTCGACACAGGCCTCGAGTCGACTCGACTGTTCCCGAGTCGACTCGACTGTAGCTTGAGTCGACTCTGACAGTCCAGACAGAAACATGGTTTTTGCGGTTTTTCTCCTCTCGGGTCGACTCGACAGGCCTCGAGTCGACTCGACTGTTCCCGAGTCGACTCGACTGTAGCTCGAGTCGACTCTGACAGTCCGCCAGACAGAACTATGCAGAATTGATTCTCCTTCAATTCTCTTCATCACCAAAGGTCTCCACATACCCCAACACCCTGCTCCATACCTATGCAGATTTTCCTAAAGAGCCACGCAATGTCAAAAGTGCCCTTTCACAACTAGGTTGGAAAGCAGCGATGATTGAAGAGCTGGAAGCCTTGTCTCAAAACAACACTTGGCAACTTGTTCCTAGAAAGTCATCCATGAACGTAGTTGGGTCACGTTGGGAATTTAAAGTCAAGTTGAATGCTGATGGTTCGGTTAGTCGGTTCAAGGCACGTCTAGTAGCCAAAGGTCATCTTCAAGTGGATGGGATTGATTTTTCAGAGACATATTCTCCGGTTGTTAAACCTGGCACTATCAGGTTAGTTCTGACTATAGCTACTATCAAAGGTTGGAGTATATGTCAATTAGACGTTAAAAATGCTTTCTTTCATGGTTTCCTCACTGAGGAAGTTTTTATGGAACAACCTCCGGAATTTCAAGACCCTCAAAATTCTGATCATGTTTGCTTGTTAAACAAAGCTATTTATGGATTGAAGCAAGCACCTCGAGCATGGTTTAATCGCTTCAGTTCTTTTCTTCTTGAAGTTGGTTTCATATGTAGTACAGTAGATTCAAGTTTATTTGTCCACTCTTCGGCTGCAGGGGTCTTAGTGTTATTACTTTATGTGGATGACATAATACTCACGGGCTCTTCCTCTTCTCTTATTGAGACATTTACAACCACTTTACATAAGGAGTTCGCAATGGAAGATTTAGGTCTCCTGCATTATTTCCTCGGTATTCAAGTCTCTGCAGTTTCGGATGGCATTATTCTTCACCAAAGTAAATATGCTGTGGACATTCTGGAGCGTAACTTTATGCATGAAGCCAAACCAATTGCTACGCTAGTGTGTCAAAAATCAAAGCCTGACACATAGTCCTCTCCTTATAAGGATCCCCATCATTATCGGTACATAGTGGGAGCTCTGCAATATTTAACTTAGACACGTCCAGATTTATCTTTCTCTGTTAACTATGTTTCCCAGTTCATGCAGGAACCAACTAATTCTCACTTCACTATGATTCGACGCATTCTCAGATATATAAAGGGTACAGTGCATCTCGGCATTCACATACAAGCTTCAAGTTCTTTGAAATTATATGCATTTTCAGATGCTAGTTGGGTGGGGTGTGCAGTCCCTCGTCATTCAACAACCGGATACTGTACGTTCTTGGGAAGCAATATTATTTCATGGTGTGCAAAGAAACAACCTACTGTTTCTCACTCAAGTTCTGAAGCTGAATATCGTGCAATGGCACATGCAATAGCAGAACTCACATGGCTTACGTTCCTATTCAGAGATTTACACATTCCTCTGTCACAAGCACCCGTGTTATACTGTGATAACTTAAGATCTTTGTTGATGACAGTAAATCCGGTGTTCCATGCCCGCATTAAACATATCGAACTTGACTACTATTATGTTCGAGAAAGAGTTGCACTGGGATTGCTTGTTACACATCACATTCCAACTCATTTACAGTTAGCCGATGTATTCACTAAACCGCAGACACGTGCTAACTTAGAGGAATTACGACACAAATTGTGCCTAGTTCCCATGCACAATTTGAGGGGGGATGTTAACAGAGAGGATCAAGTCAGAATAGAAGACCAAGTCAGCACAGATGGTGTTTCAAAAAACTTAAACTCATGAGTCCTAACCACTCTCAGATAACAACTCTTGTTCATTCTTGTTTTACCTTGACCGAGTCTTGTGTAGTAAATCTCGGGATATATGCTGTAATTGGTTATCCCAATACTCAATAAAAACAAGTATCCACCCACTCTGTTAGGTGTGGTGAGACTTAAAAAAAACCATTTTTTCTACTTTAGCCAAATCAAGTGAAAGTAAACAGGACAATGGGTTTGGAATACAAGCTAAGCTTGTCTAGACAAACTTCCCAGTATGCCGAGCGATATATCAGGCGATCCAGTTGGCTGCATTATTTGTCTCCCTGTACACATAAGCTATCTGACAGGAAAACAGCTCCCTCAATAATCTGCGTGTGTCCCGTATCAGCGGATGACCATCCCCGTACCTGTTTGCTCCCAGGATCCAGTCGATCACCAGGGAGGAGTCACCTTCTAGGCATAGGCAGTCGGCCTCCAGCACCCGTCTTGCATATAGAATACCCTCCTAGGTTGCCTGTAGTTCCGCTCCCACTGCAATCAGACCTAGGGTGCTTCTTCCTCCTGCTGCAATCAATCTGCCCCCATGATCCCTTATCACAAAGCCCACTCCTCCAGAAGCACCATCCTCTGCCATGCCTCCATCGAAATTTACCTTAAGATAACCAGAAAGTGGGGGTATCCAAGAGAAACAGATAAATCTGGACGCTGAGACAGCGGTGTAGGTACCCCAGATATCTCTAGCCCTCCCAGGTAATGACGATGAAGCCAAACAAGTAATCTCTACCACATGCCGCATTACTCTATCCATCACGGCTCGTGGAGACGACCTCCTGCTCTCAAACACGCGATCGTTCCTGTCCAACCATATATGATAGGACACATAAGCAGACACAATCCCGGTCTGTGCAGTACTCGGCCTCTAGAAAGAAACACTCAGATACCTGAACATGTCCTCCACAATCTTCCACAGCGAAGAAAGAGGCACTGGTAAGCATCTCCAGGTCTGCACAACTGTAGGGCAACATAGAAGAACTTGGCTGATGGTCTCCTTAACATCAGGGCATATCTCACATGTTGAGGTCATCCGCATCTCTCATCTAGCAAGCACACTCCTGGTCGGGAGCCTACCCCAGGCCACCTTCCAATGAGAAAGTGCCACCCGCAGATGCACCTTCATCCCCAGATCCATGCTCCATCAATTGGCCTATTCGGCTCCTTGGTGGTCCATGCATGAATATCTATGGCGCGCACCCTTGTCCGACCCGTCAGCATCCAAATCAATCTATCTAGCTCCTCCCGTAGAAAATTGGTAAGGCCAAAATCCTCTCCACCAGTTGCTCCCCAAAAGCCTTCCGGATCAATCCCTCATTTCATCTTCCCTCACCTGGAACAAGCAAATCGCATATCTTGTGTCCCACCAGCCTGCCCGAGTCCACCATAGTCGGTAGTGTACTAATCGGTAGCTCAGTCATCCAGCTATTCTCGATTAGAGGTCCCATCCCTGATAGCCCATCGTATCGCCGGAAGCACCAAAGAGGCTCTAGCACACATCTCCCTCTAGATGGGGGAGTGGCATCGACCTACCCGAACACCCGGCCACAAAGTATCATACTTGGCCCTCATCAAGGAGGACCAAAGACTGTTAGGCTCCAACAAGAAACTGGTTGCAAGTTGCGTCACTGATGCCTCCTGTCTCGCCACCAGTGATGGCACGCCCAAACCGCCATGTTTGACCGGCTGACATATTGCCTCCCATGCCACCAGATGGATACTGCCTCTGTCACCATGCCTCCCCCAAATAAAATTTCTAATGAGTTGCTCAGCTGACCTTAACACCGACACAGGAACAATGGAGTTGGACAATAGGTATATCGAAATAGAATAGAGAACTGACCGTGCCAAAGTGACCCTGCCCATCATGGATAGAGAAAGCATCTGCCACCCCTAAATCCTATGTTTGATACTGAGCTCAAGAGTCAAACATTCCCCTCTATGCAGTTCGCCGTCTAGAAATCGGCACACCCAAATATCTCACCATATCAACATGCTCACCTACTCCTATAATCTCCATAATCTCAGCCTTCACAGGAGGCTTGGTTTTCGGGCTAAACAGATGGTAGACTTGGCCAAAACACTATCTTCTTCTTTAAATACTTGTCAATGCCTTGTAGTGGAAGAGTGCAACAACAAGATCGTGGTCCTCGAGTCTCCCTCAACCTCTTCATCATCTTTCTGTATGGAGATAGCCTCAGTGATAGCATCGCTGGCCATAGCAGAAGGGACTACGTTCGGGTGGTCGTGAGCTGAGGAAGAGGATATGCAAACGAGTTTTTAGAGATACGACGCTCGCTTTAGCCTCGTGGAAGTACCGACAACCAACAACCTCAGAGGTGCCGGCATCCGAGAGAAGGGGAGGAGGGGAAGGACTAGGAACAAGAAGCAAAGAGGGTGGGTTTGTTTTTTTGAGTATTTCATTTTTTTTTATTATGAAAAATTATAAGGGCGCCTCCTCAACTTAAAAAATTTTAAATGAATTTTTTAAGTTTCCAAATTATTCAAAATTAATCCTGTTTTTCATCTTTAGTGGTATATAACAATCACATTATAGAAAAAAATTATTGTAGGACATAACTACTCTTGGTTGATATCAGGTGATCTCTATATTTCCCTCTTCATTCTCTCTTTTTCCTCCCAAGTTTTAATCCATTTTTTGCTGTAAAATTCTAAAAGAAATCTCCATTAGATCACCTGATCCTAAATGCATCTCGTGTGGACCAAAAAAATTAGATTTTGCTCATTAATTCTGAGGGGGAAGGTCCTCTCTACATTGCTATCTCTTCGCTGCAGTAATAGCCCTCGTTGATGTAGTATTGATTCCCTTCTTTGTGAGTCTATGAGCTCGTTTGATTCGCGGGAAAAGAAGAAGAGAAAATGTGGTCAACGGAAAAGTAATGAGATGCATCTTGTTTGGTTGGAGTTTTCAAATGAGAGAGATTGAAAAGTTGTATTCCCATTGGAATATGATTCTCACATTTTATAGAAAAGTCTTTCCCATGAGAAATATAGAAAAATTACTTTTCTATGAGATGGGAATCACTCCATTTTTATTTTTTTTCAAAAAGACCCTTCAGCATTAAAAAAGCATTAAAGAGGCTTTTCTATGAGATGGGAATCAGATATTGTTTTGTTTTTACGCCAATGCAATAGAGAACGAATACGAGAAAGAGACTTTCATTTCCAGTCTACCATTATTTAATATTTAATTTAGGGGCAGGAACAAATAGAAAATTTTCTGCATTAAAGACCTAATTTTTATTAAGGGTATAATAGGAATTATACATAACTTTCTCAGGAAAGTGGATGGTCAACCAAACATAAGCATTTTGGAAATCTGTCACTTTCCCATGATCAACCAAATATACCAAAAGTACTTTTCTAGGCATACTATTTCTAGGAATCTGCTTTACAGAAATCATATTCTTAGGAAGGAAAATGTTTCCTGCGAACCAAACGAGCCCTATATTGGAACAAGGGTGAGTCTCCAAGGCCTAATTGCTTCTTAAATTACGTTAAATCTCTATGTAAGTCCTGTTTTTCTTGTGCTTCTCTTCTTTTTCAAGGCATTTTGATGATTGCAATGGGAGCAACCTGAGAATTTGAATAGGATTCGTGTGGAAAAATTTGAGCTTTTGGATGCTCTGTTTGTGCGTATTGTGGAATTTTGGGATTTGGGTTTGGAGCTTTCCTGTGATAAACTAAAGGAAAGGATTTATGAATGATTTCTTTTACATTATCATCGAATTTTTATTTGACGGATCTAAGATTTAGTTGTCATTAGAATCCGTCAAACTTCTCGTCTACAATTATTCTCCTTTTTCTACGGCCTTTCTCCCCTTTTTTTTGAAGCTTCTGGCGATGGAAGAATACCTAGGATACAATTCTAGTGGAAAAACTAAAGCTTGGTTTCCTTGTAATGTTATTGTTAAAGATTGGATTTTTAGAACGATGACTTTGAAAATCTCTAGTTTTGTTCAATTTTGGTTTGGGACCTCGGGCTTGCATGATTGCATCGGACAAAAAAAAAAAGAAAAAAGAGTTGACTGGTCAGCCCAGACATATTTTATAAAATTATCGCCAAATCCAGGCCGGAAAACATCTAAAAGTCGTTGACGACGACGGTTGACCTGGATCATAAAGAACTGGATTCGTGGAGGATCGCGATTGGAAACGATTGAATGGCTCCAGCATGTCTTATCTAGCTTCGTTCACCTCCGAGTCATCGGCGCCGTTCACCTCACCTATGGGAAAGCCTCTGCCTCTTGGCCTCGGACACCTGCTCCCATGGCTTTTGAGCTTCCTGCTGCTCCCCTCTCCATCCCTTGCCGATGTCGGCACGGCCTCATTCTACGGACCGCCGTATCTTCGTAAGTGCCACCGCCGCCCAGAAAAAACCACCGCCATCTCTCTCTTTTGTGCTTGATCGTATCGTTCTCTCTCCAACAGCTACTGCATGCTACGGGAGCGACGAGGGCCAGTTCCCTGCGGACAATCTCTACGCGGGCGCCGGGGAGGGGATTTGGGACAATGGCGCGTCCTGTGGGAGGGTGTACCTGGTGAGATGCCTCAGCTCAGCCACGCCGGACGCGTGCGTCGAGGGCCAGACGATCCAGGTGGTGATCCTCGATCGTGCGGCCACTCTGAATTCGATCCCTTCGACGAACGGGACCACTATGGTTCTCTCGAGCCCTGCTTTCGGAATGATAACCCAACAGTCGGTAGGGGTGATCAACATCGAATTCACACCGTAAGATCCTTCTCCCCCTTTTCTCCTGTTTGATAAAAACAGAGTATTTCCGTATTCTTACCATGCTACGAGGCTCTTTTGTCTTGAGTGCTCATCTCCATCTCCCCTGCTACCCGAGAATGCATTAATGTTCTTCTCAGAGACCTGATAACATCCAACCAATCACTTAACATCCTCCGTCCTGAATAATCTCGGTCCTGAATCATCACACATAGGCAAGTCTTCGCTCATCGAGTGGAGTTTGGCTATATGACCCTACTTGTCATCAGTCAATATTTAAAGCCAGACCCTGTTAACATCATCCCTTGCCCTTCGCCTTTTTTTTTTCTTTAATCTCTATATTTTAGTTCATACCTTCATATAGGCCTTTTTTTGTTATGTTGTATCAAAACAAAAAGGCGTTATTCTAAGATTTTTGTTTTTTGGGCAAATTCATTATTGTAAGGTTGGCGTAATTATAGGAAGTCTTTAGATGTGAATCGTCATGCAACTCTAGCTGCACAGCCATCAGCTTTCGCTGCTGGATCCCTTGTGCTGATTGCAATGACGCTAGTGAAACAGAGTGCATTAGCCACCGCATTGCACTGGATTAGAATTTCTTTTTAATTATTTTTATTATTTAAGGAAATGCACCTGCGAGTTATATTTGTGCTAGAAGGAGCTTTGTTTTTTTTTTTAAAAAAAAAAAAGAAAACAAAGATGAGGAGTGATGTCCTGGTATTCTCTAACAAGCACAAAGCCAAATCCAGGTTAACCCCATGTACCTAAGTTCCAGCCGCCTGAAGAAAGCTACTCTGGCTAATATTTGTATAACTAGTTGCGATTCAACGGTCTGGTATTATTTAATAATATCTTATTGTGAGGCACCGTGAGAGTCTCAAACTTGGTGCTGCAAAGATTAGTGCAACCATGTTACGTAGAATCCTTTCATATCTAATGCTGACCTTTATCTCTTGAACTGTTTCTTTCTTTTCTTTTTCCACTTGTTTGCCGTTCATTCTTGAGATTGTGGTGCTATATGTACAACACTGAATGTTGTTTTATTTTGCAGTATTTGACAGCCGCCAGAGATCCCAAGATCAGACCAATTTTGAAGCATCGTTAAATTAATTTAATGTTTCAGGAAAAACAACAAAAGAAAGTATATTTTTCTTTCTTTTTTTATTTTTTTATTTTTTTGCTAAAGAAAAGTGTATTTTTCTAGTTCCTGAATTGTGCGTATGTTTTTTCCCCCTTTCAACTAGGTCATTTTTATTTCTTCTTCTATACTTTCTTTGCTTTGTAATGCTCTTTTTCCCCTTCAAAAAATGCTTCAACTTGAGCGTTATTGTTTCCCTTCGTCTCTCTTTCCTCTTTCTTTTTTTTATATTTTTTTATAAAAATTTATATAGACGTATATTCTTTCGGTTAACTATTTTAAATGAGATCCTAGTTAGATTGCCACACTCTTTCTCTCGCAATTCGCTTCTGATGTGCCTTTCTTTCGTTTGGTTAATAAAGTCGCCGGACCCTCTGCTCCTCTCTTCCCCCCGCCCCCAAAAAAAAACAAGGGATGGGAAAGAACCTTGCGTCTCGAGCCTGCCAAGAGTAAACGGGATGCGAGTCGCTCATATTGCGTGGTGTCTTGTCATTGCTTTCTTTTGAATGGGCATCGTCAAATGTGCCACCGAGACAGGCAAAGTGATTGGTGCAAAGCGATTTTTTTTTCTGGGAGAACGTAGCATCCGTGCATCCGAATGAGTGCGGTTCTATTTGATGCGGTCGTTTTCGGTTCTCAAGGCCTTCATCCATCATGCTTTTCAGGTTCCATGAAAGAAACAAAATCTATCAAAGCTAAACCGGCCGCCGGTGCAGCCAGGTCAAGTAGGCAGGTACAAATTGGCTATTCTCCACACGGCATGAGGTCAAGGCGTGCTCGATACGGCGGCATTTTTTCGCCCGGAAAGGTTCGGAGGAAGCGTTGAACAACGGAAGGCAGATGTTTCTTGGAAGATTAAAGGACTTAGGAAAATTCTATCCTACGGACAATGTACATGCCCCATCACAGTTTGATGATGGTGATGACACGGGTCTCCAGATTTTTTTGGAAACTGATCTCAAACGGCAGGAGAAGATTTTTTTGGACGTCATGCATTGCTGCATGAAGATTTGCGCGTGCCGATGGGACACGGCTGTATTTTCCGTGCAAAAGATTTGCTTCAAGATGTATGCAGGTGGTGAATAAAATAAAACTGGACGTATTTTGAGATCCGTGCAGATCACGATCTGATGGGCGACGTCTCATTCTTTTGTGTCAGTGATACAACCACAATTCGTGCCGATAGCACCGTAGATGATAAGCGGTTAAGTCCCCTTTGCGCAAATGCACACCTTAAAAGCAAGAGAGATGGTGAATGACAAGGGTTTGTTCGGGGGTGCTGTGATTTTGTGCTGCTTTTCCATAAATTAGTGAAATATTGTAGGGAGATTGGCGTTGAAGATAGCATTTGCATTTTTTTTTTTTGTTTCAAACCAATAAATCTCTGCTACCAAATATATCTTAAGATTTTATAAATAATTTGAAAAAGATAAATATTTTCTAGTTCATGGATTTTTGAAAATAAAAATAGGAAAAACTATAAAGCACTACTAAATGAGTCCTAAGAAACTGGATTTTGATGCGTGCCATCTTGTCCCCATGCATGCATCTGAGTATCTTTATAACCATTTTTATAGACATTTAATTGTAACCTATTATAATGCTCAAAATGCACATGACCACTACTAAAAATTACATGTTTTGAGATTTATTTTAGTAGCTATGGTCTTGATTTAATTAAATTTGATATTTCTGCAGATGTTGGAGTTTTATTATGCGCAAAATCATAAAAATGCTGGCTTCAAAGGAGTTTTCCCCTCAACTGGCTGTTTAGTTACCTCTAAGTTTTTTAATATATAATCATAAAAATATGATTTCCTGAAGCACCTTTTATGGAAAACAAAAAGGATTTTGTTCGTAGCAGAACTCATTTTTTTAAGTTTTATGACTTAGCCAATTTTAGCCGAAGGAGTTTTACAGATAGCCCTCATGCTCATTTTCTTTTATAAAAAAAATTGGCATACTTTAAATTATTGAGAGAGATCTAATCAAGGTCATTATGGGAATTGTAAAAGAAAATATAAAGTATCTATTTGCGATCGTTCATAAAATTATGGAAATCCCAACTTTAAGGGGGAGTTCTTTATGAGGCTCCTTCTTCTGAAAGTGTAATATGAAGATTTCTTTATTACTATTATAACGTTTAGTCAGATTTAAATCACTGACTAGGATCGATCATTGGGAAATTCTAAAGTCGGAAAAGATAGCTTCTTTTATGCAAAGTCAAGTCTCCCATACTCATAAACTTTAAATGGAAGAGTTGCAAAAGAATTACACAAAAAGCTATCTATTTTTCCTTCTCTATAAAATTTATGACCAGCGCGTTGCAATAAGAAAACTTACTTGGTACCGTACCATATACTCCATCAAAGTCTTGTATGCCTCATATGTCTTGACAGGAGGTCATCAAATCCTATAAGGTATGCAAGTTACATTAGTTGTGAGCCCCTTGCAACTTACCAGCTAAATTCCAATATATTAACCAACATTTAGGTGTTTTTGTTAATTGTAGGAAGAGATAAATAAATAGATAAATATTTTTTTAACCAAAAAAAATAGATAGATAAATAAATCAATTAATAAATAATAAATGAATCAATTAATTAATTATTGGAAATAAACAAAATGAAAGAATAGCAATGTCTTAATCAAAATTTTAGGTGACGAATCTAAAATTAATGAACTACTAAAGGTGTCAAACTCAAATCATCAAACTGAGAACTCATCTAATTAATGAACCTATATTACAAGCATAAACTCAGAAGAATTCCCCTAGCGTATGTTCATAAATCCACGATTTGCGTTCTCTTTTGCTCGCATAGTTAACTCATGATGAGAAATGAAATTAGAATAGGGGAAAAAATTGTAATTTTCGAATCTATTGGGCTTAATAAGCAAACAAGTAGATACTACAAACGAGTACTCTAAGTGGACCCAATCCTTTTCTTGGGCCCGGCCGGCAGCGCCGGCCATCGGGGGGCCCGTTTCCCTACAAGATCCGTCCATCAAGACCGTGCATCAACGCGAAATGTCGGACAGTCCAAACTTTTTGATTGGAGGCCAGGGATCGACGAAATCCCAGCCCTCAGATAGTCCGATCAGCGAGGCCCGGGGGGTGTACCCAATGTCGCAGCCGCGTCGCGTTGCGAACTCTACGCCGCCCCACCGCACGTTAGAATTCTATGGGCGACGCGGTCCTCTTCTCCACTCTTCCTTATGCGTCTTCTTCTTCCTCTTAAGCTCCATTTCTCTCCCCCTCCAAAAGGAAAATCTTGGCAGCTCATCGTTAGATAAATCTCGATATTTCCCCAATAGAAAGGTTTGTTTTCTTGGATTTTTCTTCATTTTGTTTCTTCTGAAGTCCGATGCGAATTTAGAGAGAATTATGGCGATTAATTTCTTTATCCTGCCTCTGACTTGATGGTCTGTCTCGTGGGTTCTAGGGTTTTAGGGTTCGATGGAGATGCAGGTGGAGTCGGAGGTGCAGCGGGACGGGGAGCCGAATCCGAAGGATTCCGACCCTCTCCTCGAGAAGAAGGACGACTCGTCGTCGGGGACTTCGGACGAGATAAAGGACGAGGAGATCGAGGCTTCTTCCTCTGCGTGCTGCCGTATCTGCCTCGAGAACGACTCCGAGCCAGGTGACTTCATTTTACTGGCTTCTCAGATGATCGCTTCTTTTGATTTTAGGTGGTTTTCTTTTTTGTTGGTTGGAGCTTCTGTAATTGACGTCTTGACTTCTCGGATTTGGGATTTCTTCGATATTTCTTTTCTGAAAATACTCAAATTTCGATTTCAATTCAGCAATTTATGGTCAGCCCAGTTATTCGTTAGGTTTGTGCCTTTCATCAATTGTCTTCTGAGTCCTTGACTATGAAAGTGTCGGATGACAAATTGAGTGCATGCGCAAAATGCGAACTCTACGAACTGTAAGATGTCATGGCTGCTTGCCAGCATCAGTTGCATGCGATGATAAAGGAAGAATACAAAACCCCTCAATTCTTTAGCCTTAGATCAATTTGAACATCTCTTTGCTGCCAACTTTGAATATGTGGATTATGACATCAATAAAGGTTTTATTGTCTAGCAAAGAATAGTAGAAAGAACTTGTTGTACAAACTGACAACTTACTTCTTTTATCATCGATGCCGGCTAACTAGGTTTCTTTTTTTGGAATGGGGAATAACAATTGTTTTGTGGTGACCCCTTGATGATAATCGCCTCTGCTTCATGGCTGGACCCTATATTGGAAATGTATCTCAGTTGGAAGAGGGTGTGCTGCCAACAAAATTGGGCCACTAGAACAATGTGTTCGTGGTGAACAATTAGGGAAATGTGGTGGAAGGCCTAACCGTTGCATAAGCAGACAGCATGGCTGGAAACTGTAGGAAATTTAGACCAATCTAGAATTTTGGCTGAATTCTTGATTTCACCTTTATAGAGTGCTAGAGTTGTTCCAGTCTGTTGCATCACCGGCTTTGGTATTTCGTGCTTCTTATCCTTGTTGGGACCCTTAATAGGGTAATTGTGGATGTGTTGGAAAAATCTCTAAGAACCATCTTGTGATCCAATCGCCAAATTTAGAGTTTTATACTAATGATAGTTCATTAGTCTGAGTTGTATTTTGCTTTTGGTAAACTATATAAACCTATCCTATCCGTGGAAAGAAATCTAAAATGGTATAAAATAAACAGAGCCTTTTTAAATCTCATTAATGTGTTCTGAAAGTGCGAAAAAATATGACCTTGTTTAAGTAGTTGATCCCGGTAGGGCTTTCATGTTTTTTTTTCTTCTAAGTCTTCTGTTTCATATTCAATCAACATCTCATGAGAAGCCTACTTATTTTCATGACTTTACCAAGGTGGAAGTCAGTGCCTTTATGAGGAAACATGTATTTAATTTTGTTATATCCTTATAATTGTCAGGTTAACATATGTGCATGTCTCTTTGTGCAATATGTTCATGTATTTATGCTTATTGGTTTTGACCTTTTATTTAGTTCCATCTGTCTTGCCAATGGATAGCTAAAACTGAAGAGTAATTTGGGACAGATGAAGATAGATATAGATTGTTAGATCAAGGGCAGTCAGAGGTTTGCATCTCTGCTACTAACATAATGCAGTGGTGTAGATTTTACAGATAACATAATGCACCAGACACTCCACTAATTTCTGCACAAGCACGAGGCTAGGCGTCAAGGGGGTAAGAATCTTATTATGACTTATATTGCATTAGGTACCGTACTTGAAGCCAGCCTTTTATAGAGCTTTCAAAGGTCGTGCTGTTGCCTCTTTTTTTTTGTGGCTAAGACCACTTTATGATAAGAACATGCCATTTCCCTGTTAAGTGACTGCTTTGCTTCTGAGGAACTACATATTGTATAAGTGTGACATACTGTAGCAGTTGGCAGTTAATATCATCATTAAAGTTAGATGACATATGTTATTGTTACTTTGGTGTAGGTGATGAGTTAATATCTCCATGCATGTGCAAAGGCACTCAACAATTTGTTCACCGTACATGCCTTGATCATTGGCGCTCAGTGAAGGCAATTTTCTTCCTTGGCCTTTTATTATGTTAAAACATTGTGTATATGTATTTGCAGATATCAGCATGCCATATTACTCTTCAATTTGGCTATTTTGCACCTAAGGTTTTAAAAGGCAAAAGACAGATATAAGGTGGTTCTAACCTGGTGATATGAGGTGTAAGCCTGGGGATGGCTTGAGCAATGTCTTATTAACTGTAATTAAATTGTTAATACAAGCACCTTAAAATATTTCTAGGTGGAACATATTATGATGACCTCTACTCACAATACCAGAGGTCCAATGGATAACAGGGTTTTCGACCCATATGGAACAGAAAATCTAAAGTAGGGATAAAGTACGGTTAATAACAAATGATCAAGGGAATGTTTAAGTATTGTGATATATTGTTTTCTTATTACTAAAAATACCAGTTCATCAGTATTTTATCAGAATGGTTGTATAGAATAATGATAGAGTAAAATATGCAGGTAGCATGGAGCATGCCAGCATTATAACTGATGTTTGAACGAGTAGAAACTGGATGAAGGATGAAGTTGAGAGGGGTTAAATTGTAGTAATATTATATTTGAAATGTAGATGGTACTAATAGAAATATTTTTAAAAAAGGGTGAACTTTTGCAAATTTTGTACCTGCCTCATGGAACAACCAGTAATGTGTAAACTTGAGCAACCTGTACTATCTTGTTTCTTCCCATCTTCAAGATGCAGATAAAACAAGGGCTTTGTTGCTGTCATAGCTATGGGTTTCAGAAAGGGTGGGCATCATGGGATTTGGAAGTTTACTGATTGATAGGAAAACAACTTGAACTGGTTGATAAGCAAATAGCTTGAAAGCATACTTATCCCAATATTGATTCTTACAGGTCCCAGGCTATACTCCTTTATTGAGAGTCATGTGCCTCGGTCCAGTGAGGTGGTGGTGGTGCCTAGCAGCCATAACAACCTTGTTAAGCTGGAAAGCATTTTTCTCCCGACTTGCTTAAGGCGGTGGGTTTAAATAACTCTTATATTTCATCAATCATTGTACTAAAAAAAGATCAGATCATTGTCAGCTATGAACTTTGGAATATACCATGGAGGTACTAACACCTTTGGCCCCCAAAATACTTTTGACTGGGAAAAAAAATCTGTACATTAGTTGATCCCATCCCCCCCCCCCCCCCCCAACCGAAAAAAAAAAAGAAAAAAATCATGTAATTTTGTTTGACATCATGGGATGCGAAGATGTTTCAATTCCTAATAAAACACGACTATTAGACAGTTTCCATTCATGGCATGATCTCTGTCTGCACGTCTTCCCCTCCCCCCCAACTTCCCTTCCCCTCCCCTTCCTTCTTTACATTTGATATCCTCTTTGCTCAACCCTTGGACAAGTTCCATTCTTGATAGAACTTGACTTATAAATGGTTTCTATTCTCATTTGTCTCTATTTTATATCATAGGTTTCTGAAATTGACCATCTTAATTGATAAATGCTTCATTAATTTAACTTGAGTTTAGATATGGTTGCTGTGAGGCCCAATAGTCCCACATCGGAAAGACTCGTTCCAGAGCCTGGGCATATGAGGCGGGTGTCTCCAAATCCTGCAGACGCGTTTTGGGTGGAAAACAAAACCGGGGAGGGGTGAAGGACGCTTGCGTGAAGCCCCGGAACCGGACAATATCTGGCAGGGGAGCCCCGCGGTCCCCCCTCATGTGGCCCCCACGTGGGCACTGGGTGCCTCACGTGCTCCGCAGAAGCGGGGGCATGACATTTGGTATCAGAGCCGAGGACGGCTCTTGTCCGATGGTGGGAAGGGTGTGAGGCCCAATAGTCCCACATCGGAAAGACTCGTTCCAGAGCCTGGGCATATGAGGCAGGTGTCTCCAAATCCTGCAGACGCGTTTTGGGTGGAAAACAAAACCGGGGAGGGGTGAAGGACGCTTGCGTGAAGCCCCAGAACCGGACAATATCTGGCAGGGGAGCCTCGTGTTCCCCCCTCATGTGGCCCCCACGTGGGCACTAGGTGCCTCACGTGCCTCGTAGAGGCGGGGGCATGACAGTTGCCTTCCCATGAACCACTCATCCTCATGTTCTTTCCCTTAATTAACCAATTTTCGTATATACAATCATTGCCTTGAGCATGTAGGTTTTATATTTTCTTGGACATGCACATACCCATTTTACTAATGCCTATACACATATGCACAGCTATATCACTTATTATTATTAGGGTCTTTTGCATATATACCCCTCAAAGCATCTTTCTTTTTGCATGGATGCCCCTTTCATCTGATTTTTGACTGATTGTGTTAATAAATAACCATTTTAACTGTAAAACAACTTTATTACCCTTTTGCATTAATACCTTTGAAAAATTTATATACAATTGTAGCTTTTTCAATACAGGTTGAACGTTCATTTTTTCAGGAGTATTAACATAAAAGAGAAATAGTGTCAAATGATACTCAAAATGATTATTTGTTGACGTTGTTAGTTAAAAATCTAAAGAGAGAGGCATCAATGCAAAGACAAGATGATTCGAGGGTGTATACACATATACATATACATATACATATGTAGTTGTTGTTGTTACAACGTACGAATAGACATCCATATAGATCCATCAGATATAAGGTGGGCACCTTATTCTCAAATTCAATTGCAATTCCCAAGATGAATTGGCATACCGTATATAAGAATTTAGCCAGTCTTTTTTGGACTTATGTGCATAAGTCAGCAATTTGTCTATGCATTGTTTATTGCTCCTTCATGAATAGTTTGGCGATGTCTGCCAACCAGTGTATGTGCATCTATGTTTATACTGCATAAATCAACACAAGCATCTAGTGTAAAAATATCTATGAACTCAAAATTAGCCAATTTCTGTTTACATTTTGGCTAAGTCATATGTATTCATGATCATGATGTTTGTGCTTCTTTTCTGTGATCTCTTGTAGAATGATTAAATGCAAGATGTTAATTTTTGTCTGATAATAAAAGATCCGCTGATGGTTCACCCGTTTAGTGATTATTTGCAGGAAGGATTTGCCTTCTCTCACTGCACAACATGCAAGGCACAATTCCATCTTCGAGTAGAACAGTTCAAGGATTACTCTTGGCGTAAAATGAAATTCCGCATCTTTGTAGCCAGGGATGTATTTCTTGTGTTTCTTGCTGTGCAAAGCGTAAGTGAAGGCTTTTAATCACCCACTTTTAGCACTTATCTAAGTGGTTGTTTAAGTTTCAAGATACATGCATCAGATTTAATTTGCTGGATATGGTTAACAAATGCTGGCTATGCTTGATTGGTTTGTCAAAAATGTTCAAGATTTAGTTCATATTTATAACTTTAAATAATAGCTTTAACAGGCGATTTGTCATGTGATATCTATCAAAAGAAGTGAAGGATGACATATAATTGCATTACCTGGTTGTTTGGGGCCTGTTTGGATGCGCACACAAACTATACCAGGGATAAATTCCCCACACAACTGAGTTTTGAGAGAGAGGCAGTCATGATAGACAAAAATGAGGCAGCGGATACTTGATTCCTTCTAATTGCTCTGCAACTGATCTTTGACATTCTCAGATTTTTTTTTTTTTTGGATGCATTTCTGACCAGTATCTATAGCGAACTTTTAAAGATGGTTCTCCATGTATTAGAAATGCGTGAAATTTCGATTTCATTTCCCTCTTCAACTAAGGTGCTTGTGGAGATTGTATCCCCATAGGTGGCTTAGTGTTGTTTAGCATTTCCTCAAGAATAACTTGTGTTATCAATATGATGACTACCAATGACTATTTCTCATTTCATGTCTTGTTTGCAGGTCATTGCTGCTATTGGTGGATTTGCGTATTTCTTGGACAGGAATGGGAGCTTCAGAAATTCCTTCAGTGTTGGTTGGGACCGCATACTGTCAAAGCATCCGATACCCTTCTATTACTGCATAGGTGAGTATTGCAGCATCTGTAGTTCAGATTAAGTTGTCCTATTTTGCTGCAGTTTGGAAACTCTAGGCCTTAACAAGAGATATTGAACACAATTTTGTTTGACCAACAAATTGTTCTTTATGTGGAGCTGTTAATTTGAACCTAAAGTTTTGTTGGCTGATATCATGCGTGGTTGTTGAGCCTTCTACGCAAACAGAGGCAGTTGGCTCTTTGCAAATTTTGTACTTCAAAGCTGCGGTGACAAATTCAAATTAGTATGATTTTGGTGTGCTTTGGAGTATTGGTCCCTAATGTGCTGGTTACTTATTGTGTCAAACGTAAGGTTACCATGCTGATAACATAAATAGCAGGAAGCAGGAAAGCATTTATGACAAATCAGTAGTTTTCTTGCTTGATAGTTTTCATGACATTCTGGCAATTGTTTCAGGTGTATTGGTATTCTTCGTGCTGCTGGGATTTTTCGGGCTGATACTGCACTGCTCATCCTTCAATACCAATGATCCCTTCATGGTAGGATGCCGTAACTGTTGCTATGGTTGGGGCATCCTGGACTGCTTCCCAGCTTCAATAGAGGCTTGCTTTGCTCTGGCAGTCATCTTTGTCATTGTGTTTGTCATCCTAGGCATTGCCTATAGCTTCCTCGCAGCGACCATTACCATCCAGAGAATCTGGCAGAGACATTATCACATCCTTACCAAGAGGGAACTCACAAAGGCAGGCAAACCGCATATGATGCACTTATTTCTTCTTTGGGTTATTTTTTTTCTCGTCTACTTTGTTTATTTGAGTTTATTGGCCATCCAATGCAGGAATATGCGGTAGAAGACCTCCATGGGTGTTACACACCCCCAAAGCTGGATCCTGAACATGAAGAACGCCTAAGATTGCTCAAGCTTCTCTAGAGGCAATTGTGTTGGTTGAAGTCAGGAGCATCACTGCACCTTTTTGAAGTTGCTATTATCACCTGGGTAACCATGACTGGAGTGTGTGGTTTCTTTTTTCCTTCATCATGAGGACTTAATGGTACAATCCTCCTAGAGTATATATTTCATATTTTGACTCCTGAAGGTGTAATGGCTGTGTGCAGCAGGACGTGGATAGCTGAGGTGGTAAAAGCCATAGCAGGGTTGTGCAGGTTCTATGTATATTGCCTGCTAGCATCTCATCATCTCTGTAGACTGTAGAACTGAGAAGCATGTATAGGAGGTTGATGTATCAAATTGAGAACTTGCTCCCATGCAAGCATTGATGTACACCATCCATGTCGTGTCCGTTACCTTATGCCTCAGGCCAGCATAATAGATATGGAAGCTGCTGACACCAAGATGCCAAGCAGGGGAGCCTGGTGTTTGGTGCCCTCTGTTGTGACCATGTCCAACACCCTGATGGGTCTACCATGATTCGCTGCTGGCCTCTTCCTTCTACGAGTTTTCCAGGTGCATCAGCGTAGTGTCCATGCAATAAAATGGGCCGGTAGATGGACTTCCTCGACTGTTCGCTTTCTAATTTCTATATAACTCACTGAGGGGGGCGTCCCTAAAATTTAGGCTGCAGTTTGGCCGCACTATTACTTTTCTTTGGAAAAAAATAAAATAAAAATATTTTTTTTGACATTTCTAATGACAGAAACATATTTGGTAGCCATTTTTAAAGAAACAAAAAAATGAAGGTAGGGAATCCCACATACTAAGCGTCTAATAATTAGGGATGGCAACAAGCCAGGTACGAGTTGGGTTGAGCGATGTTCGTATTTGCCCTGCAATTAAAAACTGTGTTTCCTTGCTCGCCTCGTATCCTTCTCGAGTTGGGTAAAGTAGATGGGGCGGGCTATGACGGATGAGGTCGGATCGGGTTAGATAATTATAGTTTATAGCAATAATTAATAAGATTGTAGCTACTATATAAATGAGAGAAGCTTCTAGTTTATTCTCATATGATCTAATACTTTTATTCGAATAGAGAGAATTCTAGCGTATATCAATAATTATAATATATTTTAATAAGAAATAATTCATACACGAATCAAATTAATTGAGTGCTTAGAAATAAAATAAACAAAAATAATCGACTATAGTGATTTTCGCTCTAAGCTTCAACATAATAAATTTCTAAGAAGGGAGGGACAACCAATGCGAACAGAGCTATAAGGCTTATCATCTATCGAGTAACCCAGAGAGGATGGGTGGGATTTAAGTTATATTATATCGGGGCTGAGTATACTATTACCCCTATCCAATCTAAACCTGTTTCGAGTATTATATCTAAAAGCAATACTTGCCCTTGAGTTTAAATGGGTCAGGTAAAACCTACCCTATGTGGATTGGATCCGGTTGGGTACCTCATAGGTCAGCTACAATTGCTATCTCCAGTAATAATATAAACCACACGTATGTGCTACATCAAAGTTTTAATGTGTGGAGGAATGTCAGAGTAGGAGAGAAAAATCTTCATTTGTCCTATCAGCCGGTTGATCTGCCCCCTTGAATACGTGAAATGCGTGACAAAAAGAAAGTGACCGTTTGAAGTGCATGATCTGCCCCCTTCCATTTGCACCACTTTCTATGACCTTTGACGATATAAGATACTACGTGGACATACCAGAGGTAATACCATTGGCAATACTTCGAGTGACTATCGAGGTGATATACTTAAATCCTGGCAAAAAAAATTGAAAATTTCCGGCAAACTTGTAGGACATGAAAGCAGGAGGTGCGACAGAAGACCGATTGGAACTCCTGAAGGGGGTGAGCAGGTCTTTGAGGCCAGGAGTGCTCACAGCTCTAATGGGTGTTAGTGGAGCCGGTAAGACAGCACTGATGGATGTGTTGGCTGGAAGAAAAACAGATGGATATATAGAGGGAAACATTACCATAGCCGGCTATCCCAAGAAGCAAGAAACATTCGCTCGTACATCACGATACTGTGAACAAAACGATATCCTGCTTGGTAACATATGGAATTTATTGGCAAGAGCCTGGTTGGGGAGGATACCAGACGCAGATGGAAGTTATGAGCACAGGTATTCCGTACTGCTGTTTTGACGGGAACTCTTGAAATTTGCATTGTACCTCGAGTACGTTTATGGTGGAATCCCAGATCGTCGGCAATCCTCTGTTGCCCACATGAATCTCTGCTTGGATGTTGAGGTTCTCATAACGCGCCTCAATGATAGGAAGTTCTATTCCAACTCTGGAAAAGAAGGGTAAGAAGCAGGATTAGCAGCCTTTTGGGGATCCAGCTGATGCGAAACAATAAGGCTACCGAGTTCTCACCTGTCGATGCGATCCCTTAGCTTCAACAACAACTTTTCGTTGTCCTTCTCTGCAACTCTAACGAGTCTCTCCAGCAATGTCTTCCTCTCCTGCACCCCAAGGCTCTGGATGTCGATTTCTTTGTGCTCTCCCTCGGCTAGAGTCAGCATGCCCCTCCTCGGTCGGTCGTAGGTCGGCAGTTTCTCGAGAGCAGCCACTTCAGGGCCGCCTCATCATCTTCTTCCTGCGAAGACCGTGAAAAGATGTCGTCTCGACTCCTCCAAATCGAATTGTTCCGCCGCAAACTCCCGGCTCTGAATGCATCACCGGCATCCAGTGAAGCCATCTCCTTCCAGCCAGCCAGAAAAGAAAAACCGAGACCGGAAGAAAGAATGAAAGAGAGGAGCTTCTAAAGGGATGGGAGGGATTTCATAATTTCCAGATTGATGGGATTGATAAGTGATGAACAGCCAGCTAGATACAACTGGCTGTCGTGCAAAGATATCAAAATATTTGAAGAAACACGTCGAGCTTTAATTTTCTCCTGTCTCTTTTTAGTATCATGCCATACATTACTCTGAAAGCATAAATGGACCGGGCCTCTTTTAAGCAATCTGTGACCAACAGTCAATTGTGCCTGTATAAATTCTTTGCTTCTTTGAGTTCGGAGCAGCCATCATTCTACTGATTTATGGCAGTCCACCGAGTCTGCAGCTTACCCCAAGTAGCTCAATTGTACTAAAAACGAGACCATTGCCTTATTAATGCTCAATGGTTTCATGGCCTTATTATCCCAAGTAGTTCAAACACATCATGAATGTTGCACTGATCAGCGATCGCGTGTAGCAGAGATGGAAGACATGCCCTTATTTTTTAGCTAAAATAATGGCTCTTTTTTCGTGTCCAATGGCTGTCACCGCCCAATTTATCATTGTCATTGGTAGTGAATATGCATCAGGAAAATATGCCCTTACTTTTTAGCTAAAATAACGACTCTTTCTTCGTGCCCAATGGCTGGCACTGCCCATTTTATCATAGACACTGGTGTTTAATATGTATCATTAAGTATTTGAAATTCTCCATTTTTAGTTATGTAAACGGAAAGAAGAAAATGCTATATAAGGACCATGTCGAATTGCGTGTCATATTTTGCCTTCTTCGTGCCCCTAATTTGTCTTGGCCTAGATGTGCCAGTGATTACCAGGAAGTATTTGCTCCGACAGTATTCAAGTCATCCCAAGATTAAAAAACCCAAAGAAATAACCACCCCACAAATCGGGAGTTAGAGTTGGAGACCAAGAAAAAGAGAACAGAGACATGTTTAACTTAGAGTAGGAGATGGGAAAAAAAGATAGAGCCCTAATCGACCCAAATAGACCCTCACATCCTTTTTCACCTCACTGACGACAGATTTTTTTCAATTATCATAGTTAGACCACCATTGGTTCTTTCTCTTTCTCCTCTTAACTTCTGACAATCTTGGCTCACGGTGCTCACCAGAGATTTCAGTTGAGCACGCCGGAGTTTTAGATTTTAAGAGGGATTGTCGAAATTATTTAGACTTACAATTCGATTTTGCTTATAAGGTAAGTAATGATCTCTTTTCTTAAATTTTTTCATTTATATAATATTATTTTTATATCAAAGAAGTTGTTAATCGATGTATATATGATTTATGAATTTTATAAGATGGTGTTTTGAATAAAAAATAGATATATTTTTTTGGACTATTATTATATTATTCACTGATATTACATTATATATGTACATTTTGATTGGATTATGATATATATGTATTTTGAGCTTTGACATGTATCAAATTTGAACTTTCATCCTAACTATATTCTAGACCTTGCCAATTTAGGATTATGCATTGGCACTTAGATTATTATTGAGCTCATTGATTTCACTCTTGGTCCCGCCACATATTATAAATGTGGTATTTTAGTCTACCATGCAGAGTATAAGTATAGTATTTTGGGCTACTCCGTAAGGTATAAGTGTGGTTCTGCTTCTAGCCTAACTATAAGGTATAAATATGGCCATAGTTAAAGACTGTTGAGTTGAATGTGATTTATTTTGAATCGGATTTATGATTATGTATATAAATATTTTAAAGATATGAATTTTAATAAATTTGTGTTTTGAAACAGTTATGTCTTTATATTGCTTCGTGATAATTTTTGTTTTACTATTGTATCTTATGTCATTATATGAATTATCTAGCTAGGGTATTCATTACTTACCAGGCTGACAGGCTGTCTAACTCATTATACAATTTCTTATTATTTTTACAGATTCGAAAGAATGAACTTGACAGTCTTGACTTGGAGATTTACCATATAAAGGTGATTAGATGCCAAATTTGACATCTCTAATTTAGACTAGAGTTTAACTAGTATTTAATATAAAACCTTTTAAATATTATTGGCTCTGTGAGATATTAAAATTAGATTCTAGTTATATAAATTAAAGTTTGGACATTGCTTATTTAAATTTATTCCGTTGCTTGTTTATGATATCATGATGAGATGCCTTATATGCTTGTGGAGAAAGTTTTCTATGAATATGTGACGGTTTTAACGACCTTTATATCGTAATCTCTGATCAGGGGTGAAATAGGTATTCTTTGTCTCTTCATTTTCATCGTCTTCTTATTTCAAAGATTTTTATGTGCTTTATGATAACGGTCTGGTACGGGCCAGTCCAAGAGCAAACTTTTATATTTTACTTTCGCAATGCAATCAGGGGTAGCTTTGATTCTTCTAAGTATTAGTTTAGTTTCTCCAAAATTGTCTCTCGTCTCTATTCATTTACCTCTTCTTCTTTCCAACTCTCCAATACAAACAGTGTAATCATGTTTGAAAACAGTAGTTCTAGATGCTTGTTATATATCTTTTGTAAGTTTAAAAGTTTTCTTTGGCGACTCCATTGTCTGATATTAATTGTATCAACATAGTAATTCTGGTGGTGTAGTACCAGCAGGCATGCTTAACAAACTTGGTTTCTGTAGGTGAGCCCAAGTTACAGTCTGCTATTGAAGGAACAGGATCTCTTTACTCATGCAAGCAATATGTGCCCATAAATCCTCATGCAGATCCATTTTGGAATTGTTAATAAAAAGCAATTCAGTAGCTTGCAAATGTGTATTTAATCAAAATGAGGAAGCCCTGCGAGATATTGAAGGTAATATGGATCGAACCTAGGTTTACCTATGTGGAGTCTTTCGGTATTCAAGCAGGGTGATTAAGATGATTCTCATGCCAACATGGCCACAGTTTATTCCTCGTATAATTACATTATAGACGATACTTCTAATCAAAGTACAAAGTGAATACAATAATTCCTACAAGAGATATCATTATTGATCTAGAAGAGTTGGTTCTTGGCATCCCAAGTTTTCCTGACATTTGACTGAAATTTTTTTCCTTCTGTTTTTTTTTGGCCATCATTTCATCCATGCCTCTATGGCAGCTCACCGCCACTCGTTTTCCTGTTATTATTTATGAATACCACATCGTAGCATGACCACTTTTATTAGCATAACAAAGAATTCAAATACCCCTTAATTAGTAGTAGCAGTTTTGGGAAACATAATACATGTCAGGCACATAGGTGTTTTAGCTCAGTGCACATAGCCTTGACTCCCATCTCCACTCTATAAGATTATTTCTTCTCCACCACAAATAGACCAATTCTTTTCAAGTACTGGCATTGAAGTATTAATAGCTACGAACAGCCACTTATCCAATATAAACAAAATAGCTTGGTCCTACAGCTTTCAGAATTGTCTGCAGTGTAACAGTTTCTGGTGCCAATTGCGAAAAATAAAATCGGCAGAACAGGCACAGTGGATTAAAATCAGCTTCCAATTCCTTAAAACCAGCCTACTTGGCATCAGGGAAAATACAATAGAACAAAGCAGTCATCCATGATCATTTACCAAGTGTCTGATCACTCTGGAGATCAACCCAATATTTCTCCTAACATGGTGATCTAAATAACACCACGCCCGCCAAAACGAAAGCAATCTCATGCCCCCTACAGATGTTAGAAATCAACTAATCTTTCATCCAACAGCTTAAACATAAAACAGAAGATCCTTCCCTGCCTAAATAACTTCACTGAATCGCGAACGATTCGCCTGCCGAAAAGGAGTAGTCTGCCCTAATATCAGGAACCAGTTAGTCAGTTCAATCGAACAGAATTCAAAGTGCAGACACTCTAGGAACCACCACCGGGAACTTGTCGATCTCATTAATCCAGGGGTTCTTCTCCTTTGCAGGATTTACAGTCCTGAGAGCCTTCCAGACCGCACTGTTACACTTGAATCCAGATCCAAATGCAATTTGCCATATCCTATCCCTCCTCCTAATCCTTCCTTTAGCCTCTGCATAAGCCAATTCGTACCAAAGAGAGCTGCTTGATGTGTTCCCGAACCGGTAGAGCGTCATCCTCGATGGCTCCATATGCCACTCGGACAGCTGCAGGTTTTTCTCCAACTCATCCAAAACAGCTCTTCCACCGGCATGAATGCAGAAATGCTCGAAGGCCAGCTTAAAGTCAGGGATGTATGGCTTGATCTTCATCTTGAAAAGCTTCCTCCCCACCAATGTAGCAAAGAACAGCAACTGTTCGGACATTGGCAACACAAGAGGGCCCAGCGTGGTGATGTTAGTCTTCAGAGCATCACCAGCTACCCCCATGAGATCTTTTGATAGAAGAACACCGACTTTCCCGTCGGTATCCTCCTGCTGGGTGACGCAGCCAAAGCACCTGTCATCCGCACCTTTATGGGTTCGAACAGTATGGATCAGCTGATACTTGGAGCGCCACCGATCGGACCTCTTGTTTGATAGAAAGATCGCAGCCCCGCCCATTCGAAACAAGCAATTGGAAACGAGCATGGACCGGTTATTGCCGAAGTACCAATTCAAGGTGATGCTCTCCATGCTGACAACGACAGCATAGGTGTTGGGGCAAACCTGAAGAAGATCTTTTGCAAGAGCTATAGAGAGTAGGCCAGCGCTGCAACCCATTCCACCAAGATTAAAGCTAACGATGTTACCCCGAAGCTTGTAATGGTTCACAACCATGGCGGAAAGAGATGGGGTAGGATTGAACAAGCTGCAATTCACTATCAGAATCCCTATGTCCTTGGGCTTCACATTAGTCTTAGCAAAGAGCTCGTCGAGGGCTCCAAACATCACGGCCTCGGCTTCCTTTCTGGCCTCTGCCATTGAAGGATCGGGAGGACTGCTGAGGAGAGCATCAGGAAGGTACGTGGAGTCGCCAAGGCCCGACCTTTCAAGGATCTTACGCTGGAATTCTATGCTCTCCTCGGTGAAGGTGCCCAGAGACTGAGACAGTTGCAAGAAGGTTTCCCGGGTGCATTTCCGGGCTTCCTCGGGCTTGTAGCAGGAGAAGTCAACGAGGTACACCGATCGTGGCCGGGTGAGGAAGTAGAGGGTGGAGAGGAAGACAAGGAGCGCGGAACAAACAATCGCGGATATGAGGTTGAAGCGGAGGTGCTCCCAGAGGGCATGAAGGTCTTGGACAGAGAACGTAGACAGGTGGGCAGCGATAAGGAGGAGGAAGGGCAAGAGGAACAGGTACATGCCATGGGTGATGACATAGTGGTAACCGAGCTTAACATACTTGAGTTTGATAGATTTCTTGAAGTCAGGGAGCTTGTACGAGGATTGTTGGAGCAATGGCGTGTCGTCTCTTGGTCCGGAAGGGGATTTAGCCATGCCTATTTGTTGATTATAAGAGCAGCGATCCGAATATTAGGACGAGGTTTGCGAGCAAAACGGCCCAAGGGGATGGATTGAGCTTGGCAAATGATGGAGGAAAATTTGGAAGATATAAGAGAGCACGGAGCCTGCACAGAGGCAAAAACGAGGAGTATATGATCAGAAGTTCAGAACAGTAATTACAATTGATGATTTCTTCTTGTTTTTTGAAAGAAACATGGAAAGCCCCATCACCTTTTCATAAATAATTCATGATTTTATTGACATTTTTTTATATTCTCTCTTTCTCCTTCGAATCCATGAAAACAAGACATAGCACTTTGACATTCAATCCCAAAATTAGATTTCTTTTTTAATTCAAGATGCAAAAAATTTAAAATTAACAGCAGAATTTATTCATTAAAAAAAGCAGAATTCACAATTAAAAAAAAAAGAAGACAAAACGAAGGACAACTAGAACCCGTTTTATTTATGGAAAGATGAAATTTCGAGAACCAAGATGGCAGCAAAATCCAGACTTGGAAGAAGATTTAATGGGCATCGAGCGGATTTCAGAGGAAGCAAAAAAGGCTAATGTCGAACGACATCCAGAAAAAATCACCCAACAATCAATCTAAATGATCGAGATGCGACCTATAGAGATGAGACGAGATGAAACAGTCCGAGAATCGGAACACACCTGCATTCAAAAAAATTAAAGCACAAAATGCAATTTTGATGGCACTTCAGAGAGAAATACTGACCTCTGATTCCAAATGAGGTCGAAGAACGGTCTGAAGACGCCTGAAGTAGCCCACCCAGAATTAGGGAAAGGAAGGCAGAGAGGGAAAGAGAGGAGGGGGGGGCTTTTTATTTCTTGCGATCCTTCCTGCCCCTTTCGGAACCTCGAGGGAGTCTTTTTATTTAGGGAATGTCGAAAAATTAAATGGAAAGATATTTCTATTTTATTATCATTATTATTATTATTTTATTTGGGGCTGGGAGCGGCGGGAAAAGCGTGGGGGCGACCGGCAGTGCGAACGGCCCGCATGTCGTTTTGAATGCCGATTCTTAGTGCCTCCTACATGGATCCGTCCGCATATTGCACGTCAAGAGGGTAAATTTAGGACTCATTTGGCTCGCATAAAAACTTTTACCTTACTCAAATATATTTTCTACAAAATTAATATATAGATACATAATATCTAAAAAAATAATTTTTATGTATTTGGTTGACTATTTAAAAAAAATATAGAAATCATACTTTTCAATATTATTTATGTTTAATTAAGCAGCTTTATATATATATATTATATTATTAAATATAATATTCTCGTTTACAATATTTAGATCATCAATATCGGCAGTATCAACAACAGAAAAAGAATGCTAAGATATTGATATCTCTATCAGAGCTTCGTTACCCAACTAAGTTTACCAACCAGAAATGCTTAAATTAGGAGAGAAATTATTATCGATGCCTTCATAGCTACTTTTTCTCATAATTATTTTTAAAATAATTAATTAATAATAGAGCATTTTTAGTTTGTAGTGGAACTAGTCATACATGATGGTTGCACATATTCCAAAATATTTAAAGAGATTAAATTTTATCCATTTTAACATGATCTTTTGAGGTACTTTTACAAAAATAAAAATTACTGCGATTCCAACCCATAAACAAAGTAAATTGTCCGTACCTTGTAAAAATTTTTCTTTATCACACAATATTGAAAAGATTATATATATATATAATCTTCAATCAATATAAACTATTTTTTTTATTTGTTAACCACAAATCCCTCCTCCTTCTCCCATAAGTCAAACGAATCAGAAAAAACTATCGATCAGAATAACAAATAAGGATATAAGCCAGTCATCAATATCACTTATTGACTAATCCATGATCTTCGCATTCTTGGTTAGCGGGTGATTGGCAGCAGTACTCCAAATTTAAGAACACTGCTTCAGTTTTTAAAAGTTGATGACTCCTGTTACGTCATACCCATGCAAATATACGATACGACTAATGACTAAAACATATCAGTTACGTAGAATTAACCATATAACTTAGTATCTTTACCTTAAAATAAAATAAAATAAAATAAAAAAACTCAGGAAAGCATGGATGGCCTCAAAGAGCTCATCAGCGGATGGCAGCACACCGTGCAAAGAAATATAAATATTTTCAAATTACTTTTGTGGCATGACACATATTGTTGGATTTATAATGATTAAATATTTTAATTTTTCACCATCCATTGGTGGTACAGCTGGTTGGTATGTGGGATAGTTCTCACAAGGATTTTTGTGTCACCCTTTCTTCCTGCACGAACGTAAAAGCAGCATTTTTGTGTCACCCTTTCTTCTTGCACGAACGTAAAAGCATTTGCTGCTTTTACGACCGTGCAAAAGGGGGCTGCACAAACGTAAAAGCAAGTGCTTTTACGACCGTGCAAGAGGGGGGTGCGTTCTTGAGGGGCGCGTGCTTTTACGACCGTGCAAAAGGGCGTGTTCGCGAAGGATCGCGACCGCGAGAACGCGTCCACGCGAAGGATCGCGACCGCGAGAACGCGTCCACATGAAGAGTTGCGCCCCACAGAAATAAGTCCCGTATAGGTCTATAAATAGACGATCTCTACAGATTAGAAAGATAATTCTTCAGACAAAAAGCAAAGAATTCTAAATTCTTTTCCTTTCTCTACTCTCTTCCTACCAGTTAAAATATTTCTTCCAAATTCTTTTTAAACGGGCTTGCTGCATATTGATTCTGGGTTCGAAGCCTTCTTTGATATGTACAAATCATCGAGGTTGAAGGAACGAGAGGCTGTTGTATCTCAGGAGTAGAACGCCATCCAAGCCTAGTGCACTGTAAGGCGGCGAAATCTACTTCAAGGAAAGTGACCAACATACCACGCCTCAGCATCTCGGGTTCCATTTTTCCTACTTTTACTTTTAATTTTTTATTTTAGCCTATTACTGCCTATTATTTATTGAAGTAGAATAGTTTAGTTTTATTTCTGCTTCAAACATTATATGCAACAATCTTGAAGTAGATTTTCGTACGTATAATAGGCTAGTAATTAGAGTTACCCCAATGGCCAATGCAAGTGACCCGGTTCCTCCTGAAAAGTTTAATGGAACTAATTTTAAGCGTTGGAGAGAGAAAATGAAAATCTTCTTAACCACGCTTGGATTATTTTCCATAATTTTTGACTCTCCTCCAAATGAGGATGAGAATGAACCGGCTAGGACTTGTAATTTAGAGGAATTTAAGAAGAAAGACTACCTGTGTAGGGGTAGGATTTTGTCCTATCTTTCTGATCCCCTTTTTGATGTTTATTGCACTCTGAAAACCTCTAAGGAGATTTGGGATGATCTTAATAAAAAATATGGTATCCAAGATGCCGGAATGGATAAGTATACTGCTAGTCAATTCCTGTCTTATAAGATGGTAGACACCAAGCCCATAGTTGACCAAGCTCATGAGCTAACTGTGATTTATCATGAATTAGGCTTAAGGGGAATGGGTATAACTGAAAGCCTTCAAGTTGCTTGTACCATTGACAAGCTTCCACCTTCTTGGAAAGATTTTGGGTTGTCCCTAAAATATAAGACCGAAGAAATGAGCATGAAAACCCTACTATCTGCCATTAGGATCCAAGAGCAACATCTTGAGAAAGACAATGAGCAAATCATGAACCCTGAGTTTCTAACTAAGGTGAACTTTGTAGAAGGCCAGAATAAAATCTATAGGTTCAAAAACTCCAAATTTGAAAAGGGTGGACCTAAGAACAAAGGAAAATCCATGAAGCCAAAATACCAGATTAATAAGAATGATCGGAGGCCGATTTGCTACAATTGTGGAAAATCCGGTCATATGGCAAGAGTATGCCGGATGAAGAAGAAGAAGTATCAGAACTATGAACATGCACCTTCTCAACCTGCCAATCCACAAACTCTTAGCGGCTTTTCATTTATCAATCTAATTGATTATTTGTGATTCCTAATCACATTCAACCATTGGATCGGTCAATACTTCTAATGTGTGTGACCCCATAGGTTCTATTCTGACTGGTAGTGAGATATATTATGATCTCTATCACAATATCATTGAAAACTCCTTTCAATGGGTTGAAACAATTCCAACTCAACTCACCAGGGATTATCGACCATTGAGATGATCCCTGTGAGTCTCACCATCCACCAGTGACACCTAGCAGTATGTAGTGGCCACCCAGCAGAATAGAATGATGAACCTCTAGGTGCAGCAATCGTATGATACAGTCCTTCTATCGTGGATCCCTACAGATCGGAGGTCATGGAAAACTCGTCAAACCTCGTCGTCTGTCATATGTCTAGATTTATTTGACTTGAGTTCGATAGTAAAAAACTCTTTCTCCACTTTATATTTCTGCCCTGGCCAAGGTCTTTGAACTCAGTCTAACAAATCACATAGGATCACTCCTCTTCTATCAAGGTCGATAGATTCCATGTAAGTGCATACCCTACTCCTACAGTGAACTTACTGCAGCCAATCTACACTACAAGGACCCATATGGCTAGAGACCATGTATACGTGTAGTTAAACTACAATAACCTCACTGTGAGTAGCCGAAGCACCGCAGGTCAAAGGACCAGTCATACTACTGCAACATCAAGCAAGTCACTGACGAGTGGATAGACATCCAAGTGACTTCTTGTCTTGGTCACGCTCAGTACCCTTGTTCTCTAACAAGCACCTGCACTATCACTTCAGTGTCCCTACACTGTGGACTCGAGTCTCGTCCATCCAGAAGAAAAGTGATCTGTGCACTGATCGGATCGATCACCGTCCTCGTGATGATCCATTGATCAGGAGCATCTAGAAATTAATCACCAATGATACATGGCTCAAATTCTCAACTCTTGAGAATATGTATCATAATCTTATTAATTCCTTGGACGATTCATAGACACATAAACAATATGAATGAAAAAGATGCCCATTTATTATTCAATAATAATAAAGTCAAGTACAAATTTATGTCCTAAAATTAATAATGTGTCCGCCAGATTGGCTTCTAGGGCATACATCTAACACTCGGGTTCCATTTTTCCTACTTTTACTTTTAATTTTTTATTTTAGCCTATTACTGCCTATTATTTATAGAAGTAGAATAGTTTAGTTTTATTTCTGCTTCAAACATTATATGCAATACATATGATGTATTTGCATCAAAGTGACTTATGCTCTACCCTTGCTGTGACCAAGTGGAAGTTGTAAATACGGTTAATGAAAGAGGAGCAGCAAAAAAACAGGGGCTGCCTAGCTAATATTTAATATCATGCACATAAGACAAATGTATCATAATTTACGGCAACTTGACTCACCTAACTAAGTAAACATTAGACTTCTTTCTTGACCAAGAAGTACGATGGTGTAAAAATTAATACAAATAGTACCACCATCACCACTAATATCACCAGCAGCCTAATCCTTAATCATAAATGCATTCCATACGTATAATGCCGGGCAATAGTTTTAATGGAAGTTTTCTGGTGCAGATGTGCTCTGCTTAATACTAGATGTGGTTTCCATAGTTAGTGCTGCTTTAGCAGTTATTGTCTTAATGGTACTGGTGTAATGTTATATATCATCTCGGCATAAACCTGAATTCCACAGACCTCACTACCTTTTGGATTGGGCATGGCAAGAGAAAAGGTTATTGGTAGTGCCTTGGATGACATAACTTGTCTTCAAATAATATTTAATACATTATCGAAGTTGATTTTTTTTATGTATTATGTATAATCAATCAAATGATTGAAACAAGCCTAGTTTGATAATTATGAATATGATTTTATTTGTGCATAATATGCACCTCACTGTGTTCAGATACTATTTGTGCATAATATGCATTCGTTATTTATGTTGATATTTTTTTTTTCCCTATCCGATATCATTTTTAGAGGGTTGATAGATTTTATGAGCTCCAAGAACTAGCAATCCGAGGATACACATGTAATAGGAAGGTTGTCATTCTTAAATAATATAAATTCCTTAAATAATATAAATATTCTTAATTTATACTGAAAATAGATTTAGATAGTACATGAATACTAGTTATTTTGAAGCCTCTTGCTCATATCTCCAACCAAAAGACGTTTTCTATAAAGAAAGTCTTTTTGATATGGTCTTTATGTTTCATGATCCCTATCACAAAATATAGATCCTTTTAATAATATGAACATTCTTAATTTAGATTGAATAATATTTAGAAGATATCATTTGGTACATGGACACTAGTTTTCTCTAAGCCTCTTGCTCAGATCTCACATCAAAGGATGTTTTCTATGAAGAAAGTCTCTTTAGCAGATCTCCCACTAATCCAAAATACCGACATGGGGAAGACAGATCAATCGGAAGCATATCATCCCTCTAAAGATTGAAATGATTGTTGTTATTGAAATATTATTTTAAATAGAAGAAAAAACTAACTGTTAAATGAAGGTTTGATAAAGCACTAAGAACCTTCTTTCTACTTTGTGGTTATGGAACTATGGATCACTTAGTCTATAATAATGATGCTTGTGCAGAAATATATGGAAGGAAGATATTTAAGAAAACTCTCATATAAATAATAAAATTAGTAATAATATTATTTAATTAACATGATAACATCTCAAAATCATAAAAACTAAAAACAAAGTCAAATGTATAAATATATATCAATTACATCTAAATGCCATAGCCTGACTTATCTTGAACAGGTTGTGGCATCTCGAGGAACCAACATTAGCTATGCTTAGCCCTAGCTAGGGACTAGAAATGTTAGGGGTGCAAGTTGACTAAATAATCTCCGTCTTAATTCATTTTCGTATTTGAATCTATTCGGGCATGAATAGAAATTTGAGTATTTGATTAATATCTGCATCCGTATCTATATCTGTAACAAAATAGACATGAATATGGATAGACAACTATTATGTATCCAAATATCCGATTCTATTTGCAATCCTATTTTATTTTATATAAAATTCATTAACTTTTAATTGAAATATATAACCTCATTAATATGCTATTTATTCAATATACTATCTACTTAGTAATATTTTTGATTTTTTTTGCCATAAAGTTTGAATTATCCAACTTATATCTATATTTGTGTCCGTATCCATTAAAAATAAATATAAATATAAATTTTTATATTTGATTAATATTTATATTTATATTTATTAGATAAAAAAATAAATATAGATATACCTGGCATAACATTGTGACCCTCGCCGGTTGGGCGCGGGTCTGAGCACATCCGTCTTCCAACAGATCGCGGCGAGTCCAGAAGAACTCAAAAGGCGCCGCCACCAACTCACCGCGAAAGGCCCTTTCAGAGCCTGTGCGCCACTCCTCGCGGCGTCGTTCTTGCTCGATAACCTACCGCGATGCATCTCCCCTCCTTGGCCCGTCTCGAGACATAAAGATATAAGCCATGCGATTTGCTTCTCCTTCACTTCAATGCATCGCTGCTGCCGCGACCTCCAACGCCACCATGTATTCTCCCCGCGTTAATGTAGGCTTTCTCTCTCGCCTAACACTGTGAACACTGGTAATCGAAACCCTAAACTTAGCCCTCATTAAAGAACGTTCGTTTTGGTGCTCCTTGGCAGGCTCGATGCCGGAATCCACGGCGCCGTGGCTTCTGCGACCGGCCGCCGCAGGACAGCCAAGAAGGCGCCGGCGGGCTCGTGAGTGGAGACTCGCACCTGAGGACCGTAAGGGACGCGAATCATGGGTTCCGGCAGGGGCAGAGGGGCGGCGCTTGGGTTCCCTCGGGCCCTCCGCGGCCACCATACGGCCCGCGGCCACGGCAGGGGCAGAGGGGCGGCGCTTGGGTTCCCTGGGGCCCTCCGTGGCCACCATACGGCCCACGACCACAGACGCCGTACCATGCCCCTCCGCCGTACCATGTCCCTCCGCCGCCGCGGTCCCATGGAATGCCTCCGCCGCCAGCTTTTAGAACGCCTGCCCCGGCGTTCGGCCCGCCGCAGCCGGCCTTCCACCAGCCTCTACTGCCCAGGCTTGCGGATTATTACAGGAATTGGAACTTCGCTTTTTCACAGCCGCCCCCTCAGTGTGGTATGTTTTCACTCGATTCATCTACCTAGGCTTTAGGGTTTTGGATATTTCCTCACCTGTCTTGACTTTTCACCTGCCTTAGATGTGTTTTGTGTTGTAATCGAACCTATCTTTTCCTGCATCTGGAATCTTGACTTCTCTTCTCCGGCAAACTTTCCCATAAGTTTCCTTGGAACCGAACAAAGAGGGAACGGAGGATCTTTTCTATGACACCATGAGCGGGTCTCCTGAGAAAGAATTTGGAAAAGTTTGTACCGATAACGGATGCAGCCCTTTCCAGGAATAGTAGGCGAAGAATAAAAAATAAAGATGACCCATGATAGTTGAGATAATGTTTGATGGGTTATGTTTATGTTATAGATGTAATAGTTATCAATTCAGAAATGGGCAATTACTTGAACATTTTCATCAAGTTGAACTTATTGCTCTAGGAAATGAAGATACGCTAAAAACTTGATGTTTAAAATAAATATAGGGCGTGTGAAGAGAAGATAAACAGATGCTCACTAGTGGTTCTCATCGGGATGTGCACCTGATATTGAACATTCCTGCAATAGGGCCTATGTTCAATATATTGGTTATGATACTTCTTGAATTTTGGCAAAGATTTTGATTTCACCTTTTCTTATAAAACAGGTGCCCAAATTCCGTTCTTGAAACAATATACTCAATGCTTAAACTCTGTTCTTCCTTTTATGGAACATTCATGCATGTGTGTTTAAGTCCAAGTGTTGCCAAGGAAAACTAAAATTTGCATGCGGTCTTATCTTTACTTAATGGATTATTTATAGTGATGGCTTCTTGGTTGCATAAACAGTTTGGTGGAAGATGTCATATTATGTTCCATATCTTCTTGCTTGGAAACTATTCACTTGCTTTGTTATCAACTTGTTACAATGCTGAAGAGTAAACCTTGAATTACTGGATTTTTCAAATGTCAATGTACTCTGTTCTATGAATATCTAAGTTCAAAATTAGATGCAATTTTTACATTATCCATACTCGGTGCTGCTTTAATACATCCTGTGTTACTGAAATTTTAATTTACTATATTCTATGCAATTTCTGCATTTTTGGTACTTAGTGCTGCATTGATACTTCTTAAGTTAATAATATTTGTGCTCTTAATATTGTTATATTAGTTAATTATCTCTTATACGTTTACCAGAGCGGTTTATTATGCTCTCATACAATATACTCGCGGACTACCTTGCTAGAGATCATCGATCCAAACTTTACTTTCACATTCCACCTTACATTTTGGATTGGGAATGGCGAAAGAAAAAGTTATTATTAGAGTTCGGATTGTGGGCTCCTGATATAATGTGTCTTCAGGTAATTGTTACTATAACCACGTTGATTTATTCATGTATTCCATGTACCCAGGTAATCGGGACAAGGCTTGATAATTATGGCTGTGTTTTCTTTGTTTACCTTCTTTTCAAATATCATTTATGCATGATATGCTTTGAATATTTATGCTAATGGTTTTTGAACCCTTTCGATATCACTTTAGGAAGTAGATAGATTTCAAGATCTAGAAGCAGAACTGGCAATTCGAGGATATAATGGTATTTGGAAGGTTGTCTCCATCAACTTCTCTTTTTCTTACGTTGATTTAGCCTTAATTTCAAATGTCTCATGTTTTTAGCAAATTATCCCAAGGCTTGTATCAATTTTGTTGTTTTTATAGAACCGTTACCCATGTCATATATGCATGCATATGTTCGTGTGCACGTAAGAAGTTAAATTGCATATGATGCATGGTTCGCATTACAAGGTTTGGTATTCTTGCCGGTACCATGTTGCTATAGGTCGGTTCATAGTACCAATACTTAGTACATCCTCCATACCGAGTATCTGTTCATTACTAGTACAATATGGCTTTACTCCCAATATTGGGCGATGCATCCTTTATGGTGAACGATACTTTTTTGACGTGAGTAGGTTCAGTAGATAACTTTCTAAGGATAAAAATAGTCTTGGTAATATAGTATTGCAAATAGCAATAATCGAATTATTTATTGATATTAATTATGCATCTAAAAATTTGATTGATTGATCCTAAGTGTGTGATTCTTTTCCTTTCTTTTGACTTCCTTGAGACCATTTTATCACTATGGTGGTTTGGTTTGTTTCAAAGAGGCCAGCCATTCGTAGCAAAAAAAAAAGAAAAGAGGCTAGCCACACAAATTCTCTGGTATGTGTGCCATAAGAGACCAGTAGGTTGTTATGTTGAATTAGATGCATCATTATCATCTTAATTCTGTTATTCTTATCTGCTCTAGTTGACTAATTTTGTTATGCTTATCTGCTCTAGTTGACACCAAAAAGGACATAATACAGAATAAATCTGGTTATATGAAGAATTCTTGGAGTATTTATAGATAGGGATTGTTAGTATCAGCCGTACCCGAGCACATTGGAGACATTATTTATAGTATTTTGTGAAAATGTGGGATTGGAGCCTTGGATGTTGGAAACAGGCACATGATTGGTCGCAGCCATGGTGGTCCTCATGTCAAGCTTGTGAGAGACTGGTCTAAAGTCAGAGTGGTTTCAGTCATCTAACTTTGTCGCGAGCATTACCATAACTCATTGAATGATGGGGGAATCTGTCAATTTTATGATAAGTCTCATTGAAGCATAATTTGAAAATGATGGAGGATGCTGTGCTATTGTTGGGTATGGACAAAAATAGAGATGACCACAAGTAGTCATAGCTTTTCCTCCTTTGCCGGTGACCAATGGTTTGAAGATAGGTGCTGCAAAACTCTTTTGATACTTCTAAAAGACGACATAGGATACATGATTGGTAGATTCTTATTTTCCTTTGTGATGTAAACATAAGTTTCTTGCACTATGCCAGTTTTGGCCTATACAAAGTGATGGGCACATTCTCTCTCAAAATTGTGGATCAAAATGTCAAGCTGGTGATCCTATTAGAATTCTAAAGGATATAGAAAATTACAACAAAGAGAAACATTTTTTTTGTGTGTGTACCTGGATATCTTTGAATGGCTATGTCATGGTCACTAGACATCTTGGATATGGATTACAGTAGACATAGGCCTATCTCGATCAATTTGCATGTGTAACAAGGGATGCCATAATACTTTTGGAATAATGTTTTCATGAATTGACGGATGCCTTAGCTAATGTGGGAGCTGTGTACTGATTTTTTAACTATCTTGGCTTATGCTGACTCACATCTCAGTAGGCCAGCAATGCTATATAGCTTATTAAGAGCTCTCTCATGAAATGGGGCTTGCCTCAGTGGTCCTACCCTCTGCCTGGCAACTAAGGGTTCTGGGTTTGAATCTGGGTGGTGCATCCCTAATTATTGGGGCCTAGGTAATTATAGCATGACCGGGTCTCCCTCCCTCTTTCCCTCTCTCTCTCTCTCTAAAAAGAAAAAGCTCTATCTCTTGGGTCAAATTGGTTTTATTTGACATTATGTTGGCTCCAACATGTCATAGATTTTGTTTGCTAAAGTTTTGGATATTTATGAGCAATAACATTGCCTCAGTTCTAAGTTCTAACTGAACACAATATAGGATGCTTGGACTTTGATAGACTCTAATCAGCGCCAAGCTTAAATTTTGAAACTCAGAAATATTTAAAGAAATTAGGTGATTCATAATAATTTTATTGTCTTGGTTACACTACAGTTGGGTCCCAAGTGGTGGGGCCATATTCGTGCATACTATACTGTTGTGCATTTTATTCATTTCTTTACTTTATATGGTAAGTAATGTTGTCATTGTCAACTTCTCGACTTTTATTTAAGTGCTTATGCTGCTTCCTTTTCTGCCATGATAAACCTAAAGAACTTATTTATTGCTGCTGCCTTTTCTGGTGATATCATTAATTGATTATGCAGATGCGCACTGGAAAT
Source organism: Phoenix dactylifera (assembly GCF_009389715.1). NCBI lineage: Eukaryota > Viridiplantae > Streptophyta > Magnoliopsida > Arecales > Arecaceae > Phoenix > Phoenix dactylifera. Next base: position 220,996 of record NW_024067884.1, read on the forward strand.
GCTGTTGATGGATGTGCAATCTTTTGGCGAACAAATAGGTAAACCCTCCTGGTTTTTCTTTTGATTGTCCCAGATGAGTAAGTTTCAAGATGTATCACCAATGCCATTGATTCATAACTTTTTGTTGGTTAATCTTGAAAATAAAAAAAATTTATTTTGTTGTGTTTTCCTATTTGCATTTGGGTTCATTAATTTAAGTTATTAAGAAGCAGTGGATTGAAAATGGCCAACTAATTGCCTCGATCTTTTTTAAAGATAAGAAGAATTGCTTCAATCATAATGGCCAATAATAACACAGAAATTCCTCCACTGTTTTCTAATATATATATATATATATATATGTGAAAAAGAATTCCACAAAGTGCTATAAGTCCCCCCCCCCCCCCCTAAAAACTAGTTAGGACATAGGTGAGGTGCCTCAGTCTAAGAATAAAAAAGAAATTTGACCTCTGCTTGAAGCTTTTGGCTTAAGTTATCCTTCTTTCTTCTCTTTAATTTTCCTTTTATTGCTAAACATTGGAAAGAAGGATTCTGCTCCAACTAATTTTTGTACTAAGAACCAGAGAGGATTGTAAGGCTCTTGAAAATTGGAATTGTATGAAACACCAGGAAGAGCAGCAGCATTTTTGATGATATCCTAAAAGTCTATGCTTTGGACTGTTCATGTCTTATCCCAGATAAAAATACATCTACATAACTTTAAAAAATGCAACAGCAATGCTAGTGAATTTTCACCCGCATCCTTTCTTAGGATTGCCTGGTCTGCTTATCCTATTTTCCTGGGCAAAGGAATGAGTGTACCCTGAGATGTGCATGAAGTGGAGAATTGACATGTATAGTTCCTGGATTCTTGTTATATTTATGGCGATGTTTTGTAACTTCACTATGTAATGTTTCTATTTTGGTACATTTTAGTCCAATCAGTTTGGTGCATGCTGCTTCATAACTACACTACCTTTTTGGTGTCTTATTTATTGGTCATTGCATCAGATTCCAGCTGCGGCATGAAGAGCACATTGAATTCAATAAACTTGGGCTTCGAGATAATGTTGCCCAGATTTGTGTTCTGGAGGTATGTCTGATCCATTGACTCGAAGTTAAGTACAATATGTTGTTAGATGTATGTCTGCTTGATTTTTTAGACATTGTTTATTGCCATTTCAATGTATCAGAATTCTTTTTTTTTGGCCAGTCAAGGATTCAAAGCCGTTCCGAAAAAGAGCTTGCATCTTTACCTGCAAGGTACTCACCAGCATTCTGGAAACTTCTGCTGCTAACCTTGTTTTGATACAACATTTCATCAACTCTATCTCCAAAAACGGGAATTCCTTGTGCTTAGATGCTAAATCATCTCGATGTGAGGATTTAGAAACTTTCCCACCAGTGGTGTTGCTTGTATTGTTCATTATGTTTAAAATTGGCAGTATCTGTGTCTAATGATGCATGTGTGCTTACACATGTTCTTCAATTATGCACCATGCAACCACACCCATAAACATTAAGCTTTCTCCAACTATTTGGGATTTGTTTTGTGTGACGTTAAAATACTTAAAATATTCATCTCTAATTTTTCGAATTTTACTATTCTTAGTCTTCAAATTGCATCTAGTATATTGTCTTGTGTCTGGTGCCAGCCCAAAGTCGGGACGAGGCCTGATTATCATGTATGTGTAGTTACATCCTTTCATCCTGAGAACCAAAACTCCTTTTTTTTTTTTTCCAGATGAGGTACCCATGTATCAACTTTGCCAGGTAGTATTTTAAGTGTTCATGTGATCATTATATGTTTGCTTAATTGGACATATCTGTGCAGCTCTGATCAATCAAGACAAGCTAATCAGGTTGTTATATGTAACATTCATGTTCTGTACAATCCAAAGAGAGGAGAAATTAAGCTTGGTCAGGTATGAATACTTTATTATGTTATATACTTAGATATTTGTCTTAACATCTAGCCTTATAAGTTTTGTTATTCTTCAAATGCAGCTATCTACAAGTTCAAGTTCTTTAAGTATATCCAAACAACATATTTCAAGTCATTTAAATAATAACTTGTTACTTATTCAATTTTGGTTGTTTTGGCAAAGATAACCTTCTTCATTTTGGCTTTGTGTAAGAAAACATGAGTCACAATTTGTTTAATATGTAGTCAGGAACTTTGTTATGTCAGATTGTCAAACTGCCAAATTTACATCGAACTGATAACTTGGTTATGAAATAAAAAACGATTCACAGCTTCAGGCTTAGTTACTCATACTGCCAATTTTCTTATAATTTATGTTCATTGTTTATTATCTAAGGGATGCTTCTATATTGAATTTTATGTTATTTGGACTCGGGGTACAAATGCTGGTGCATGGATAGATGTTGGATCCTTCCAAATTCCTCAAAAATCATCTTGCAATTTGCAAAACATGTTTGTGCACCATATTTGAGGTAAACATATGAGTCTTGATAGATCAGCTTGAATTTTGTGTCTACAAGCCTCGAGCAAAATGAATTTCTACAACTCTGGTTCTTGAAAATGGACTGCCTGACTTGTTCTGTTAATGGTTACTTCTAGCTTCCTAGTTTGATGGATAGCTTAGCTTCTTTGATTAAGGAAGTCTTTCTATATGGTGCACATCATTCTTTTGTAAAGAGTTGAGGATAAAAAAGCCCATTTTATCGCACTTGCTTTAGGCTTTGGTACTGGTGGACAAATGACCTCATTTTGCTCACTTCATATCCCTTTCTCCTAATACCTTTAGCTCATTAGAATGCTCTTTAGCACAATCTTCTAACCAGTATTGCTAAGTTCAACTTGTGAACAGGTAAGGATGCTTCTTGACCGAGCTTATGCTGTTTCTAAGATCTGGAATGATGCTCCAGTAATTATTTGTGGAGATTTCAATTGTACACCTAAGGTGGGCTTTTTTTTGTGTTCTGATTGCTAGCGTCTCTTGTTATAATTATTTCCAATCTACTTCATATTAATTTTTATATTAATAATAGATCAAAATTGTGATATGGTGTTTATGGTGTTACCTATTACTCCCCTTATCCAGTTTCATGCTGCCTCCTCACTCTCCTGACTTATAATTTGATGCCTTCATTTTTTGTATTTTTCAGAGCCCACTGTACAAGTTTATATCTGAGAATAAGGTAAGTCAAAATTTCTGCTAATATGTTGAAGTAACTCGTAGGGTTCTTGTGGTTATTCAAAATATTTTTAGTTTCAAAGTTGTTTCAACTTTACAGATAAGCTTGTATGGACTTGCTCGGGATCAGGTATCAGGACAATATGCTGCTAGTATTTATGCACCAGGATCCTCTGGTGGTCCTAACTTGTCCAGGTAGTATCTTACTAGACAAATGTGCTCTGATTCTAATCTACATAAATAGATATGCTAAAAATGTTTATATTTCTATTGTAGGTACCGGCCTCCTAATGTTAATTCTAATGACACAGCAAATAACATTGAGCAATGTACGGACACTTGCAGTCACTGCAAACATCAAAATGATATTGAAAATGCAAATTTAACAGAAAAAATTTCTTCCCCTCAGGGACAGACAGGCTTGCTAGATTTTTCTCTGGCACCTTGCTCTGTTAGTTGTCATATGGATAGGAATAACACATCACATGATGTTGCCACTAGTGAAATAGGTGGAACAGAAATCTCAAATGGTCAGTCTGTTCAGTCTAGCTCTGCTGAATGTGGACCTGCTGATCCATCAGAAAGTGTTAGAAGCTGCATCCAGCTAAAGACTAACAAAGAGTTCTCTCAGTCTGATCCAGACGTATCCTATGAGTTGATTGATAATCCTCAGCTGGGTTCTTCTACTGAGAACAGGGAGATCTCTCAGGGACTCCTTGATTCATCATCTGAAATGGAAAATAAAAATACAGAAGTTTTAGTTGTCTCTACATCGCATAAAGACTTCATTGGCAATGAAACTCAGAAAGAAAATACAGATGATAGTTGGACTTCATCAACTAGCACTAAGAATTGTTCATCAGATACGGTTGCAGAGAAGTCAGTGCTTGCTGAGACAGTTCTTTATAATGATGCTGATACTGAAGTCTCTACTTTGGAAAGCATGGATAATTCCTCGGTTACTGAAAAGGAAAAGGCTGGCCTTGTTATATCCTGTCAATCTACATGCAAGAGCAACCAGTTAGATTTATCCACTTGTGGTGATTCAGAAGTGGATCTGACATTGCTCAGTTTATCACTTGATAAAGTAGGGGTAAAAGGGAGAGAAGATAAAAGTAGCTCTGAAAATTATGACATTAATTCATCAGGTGAGATTCCAGCATTCATTCCAAATGATGCCTCTTCATCCAATACCGATAATTGTAATAAATCTGAACTAGCGGATTCTGCAGTCAGTCAATTCTCAATGAGTTCTACTGTTGGACCATCTAAGGGTCAGGTGGAAGACAATACTGGTGTCAGTGGAAATAATATTTTGCTCGATGATATATGTAGTTCCGAAGAAAATTCTGACCCTAATTTTTTCAAAGAGCTTATTGGATCAGAGGATTTCTGTAGATTTGGCGAGGTTATATCACCAGCAGGCTCTGGTGAAAATCAACCATCATCTGGCATACGCTGCTTGGAGATGGATCCATCAGCTATCGAGATTCAGGAAGATTCACTCGTGACAGCTCCTGCTGCTGCTAATCTAGAGAAGCATTCATATAATCCATATTTATGGACTCCAGTGGAAATTGAGATTGCATCAGGAAATGCAGAATGCACAACTGTTGAACATAATTTAAAATTAAGGAGTGCATATGTGGATGTAAAGGTAGATGACGCCACAGTATTGCTTTATTTCTGTTTCACATGGCATGATTATTACTTTAACTGCTTATATCTCTTTTATATTGGCATTATGTATGCATAAAAATGCATTAATATTGGGTGACCGACTTAATTTTTTATGATTTCAGACAATTCCTATGTATTCTTGTGATTTTGTAGTTTCTGTTTGTTACTCTGTACCAGAAACAAAGTCTCATATCCAGAGTGCTATATTCTTGAAATCATTACACATGGGCTGAAAAAAGGGAAAAAAGACAGTTAATAGTAGTCCTTCTTAGACTTTTGCACATAGCCATGCTCAAATATGATAAAAAGAACACAGTAGAGAAAAAATACAAAATGATTCCCACTATAGTCTCAAGAAATTATATAAAGGATGCCATGTAATGTTGTTAAATAGAAATTTAGGAAGGTTCAGGACAAAAATTGGTGATTTTTGTTATCTTCATGTTAACAGGATTATGCAGGGACAAAGGATTCAAGCGGAGAACCCCAGGTTACCAGTTACAACAGGCTGTTTATGGGCACAGTTGACTATATATGGTTAGTAACGTGTCATCAGTTGCTGTCATACTTTTCTTATATTGTATTACATGGGTCAACACTCTCCACCATCACCATGTCTGTTCCCCTTCGGTTTTTCGAACTATCCATTTTTTTATAGTTCAAATTGACTCTGGCTGCAGATAATCACAAACAAAGTTTATAAGAATTAGTAGGCTATCACTATGTTAATTTTCCGTGGTATATTTCTGTTTATATCCATGTAAATGAATTTAATGGCTGGAAATAAAGCAGTGATTTATATGCTTTTTACATGCTTCTATTTAAAATGCGACAATTTTCTCATGATGGAAATTGATATAGGTCATACTTGAATGGTTGGAGCTGAAAAGCTTTCTTGTTCATGTTTCATGCGTATTGTGGTCAAACCTTAAAAACTAATAGACTGCTTGTGCATGTGAATATCTGCATTACATTCAAACTGAAGATGTAGTACTTCTGAAATCTGGTCAAGCATGGAGAGAATAGTTGCTTTTGATTAAAATTTTTGAGGAGACATATGCAGATGTAGATTGATGAGCAAATGTTGGCGTTAATGTAATTCTTATTAGGAGAGTCTTTTAGGGTAAAATAAAATATGTATGATCACAAAGCACTTGCACATGGAAAGGGAAATGTTCAAGGTCCATGAATACCATCTAATGCAGCTGTAGATTGAGGAGAAATTTTGGTATTAATCTAATTCTTATTAGGAGGGTATGTATTAGGGTACAAAAAGAAAATATATATGATTACAAAGGACTAGCACACTGAAAACGAAATGTTCAAAGGTCTATGAATACTCTGTTACCACTCTTGAGATTCTTAACAATGGAGATAGTCTATAAAAATCATTCTTTTATTGAGGCTTAATTAAGGATTTGAAATTTGCTTTGTATTGTGCTATTTTTACAATATTTTATCATCTCACAGCTACGTGAATGAGATCAGAGGTATGGCTTTATGTTGGTCTACATTGATATTATGTGTGTCAACTTGTACTGGTTTATTTTTAGCACATGCTTAGACTATTCACAATTACAACTCAGACTTGCTGAACTTGAATGGATGGTTTGGATGAATCTGATTGATTATTTTCTGTCAGACCTGTTCAAACATATAGAGCTTCTTTTTGCAATTGTTAGCTGATGTTTTAGTTTACTACTTGTCAGCAGACAATCATTGTGCTTCTATTTATTTATTTATCTATCTATCAAGCAACACATTTTTTATGGGTTTTTTGCTTGTATATTCTCCAAAATATGCAAAATTGTATGAATGCCCTCGTAAAATTGCTATTTGCATGTATACTCTTATAAAATACTTAGCTTGCACGTATACCCTTCTTTTTTTTTTCTTTTTTATATATGTACCTATACTATCTAGCGCCATTAAAAATAAACGATTTACATTTTAAATAACTTAAATACCCTTACATGTAGATAGATCTGACCACGGTTCCGAACCACCGGTTCCGGTTCCACAAAAACCTAGAACCTTAACCGGAACCGAAAATAGTCGGTTCGGTTCCGGTTCTAGAACCGCCGGTTCCGGTTCTGGTTCTAGACGGTTCTGGTTCTGGTTGTAAAATTTTGAAAAAAATAGATTGTGTAATTAATTTCGAAAATTTTTTTAAATACAAATAGATTGTGTAATTAATAAAAAATGATAATTTGTACCTTATTTTATTATTTACTCATCAATAGAGGGGGGTCGGTAATTTGGATCCCAAGAATTTGGGTTTGGAACATATATTTTCTTGCCTTTATTTGAGCGGGAGGAAGACATTTTTGATAATTGGATTGGAAAAAATGAAAATATGGGAAGGTTATGAAATGTGTAGAGAATTGGAATAGATTGAATAATTGAGAGAGTGAAAAATTGAGAGAGAGAGATTGGAAGATTGAGTCATTGAGTGGTGTGGTGAAAAAATTGATTTGGAGAGGTATATATAGTGTTGGGGATAATTTTCGTTTCTCAAAATGCCCCTCAAACTAGCTATTTTTTAGTTATTAGGAGGGGTAAAATAGTCATTTCCTAAAATGTCCCTCAAACTAGCCGTTTTTAGTTGTTAGGAGGGTAAAATAGTTGTTTTTTTTTCTATTTGAACCAGAACCGAACCGCCGGTTCCGGTTCTGGTTCGGTTCCGGTTCCATCAAACCTATAATCTTAACCGAACCGTATTCCTCAAGGTCCCGGTTCGGTTAAGAACCGTGAGACACGGTTCCGGTTCCGGTTCGGTTCTTCCCGGTTCGGTTCCGGTCCGGTTCTTCCCGGTTCGGTTCCGGTCCGGTTTTCCGGTTAGAACCGAACCGCGGTCAGATCTACATGTAGATACGCAAAAAAGAAAACTTTATAAGGATACACATGCAAATAGCAATTTTGCAAGGGTATTCATGCAATTACGCATATTTAGGAGGGTATACACTTAAAAAATTTAATAAAAAAATGATCGAAATTCAGTAAAGATAATTTAGTTGCTCTTAAGAAGAAAAGGTGGCAAAAAAAGATTAATATTATTATGTCACATGATCTCATGTTAATATGAACTCTTATAGAATGAATCATGCTGGTGGCAAAAAAAGATTAATATTATCATGTCGCATGATCACATGTTAATATCAACTCTTGTTGCCCAAGGTGACAAGCCAAGAGGAGGGGGTGAATTGGCTTTTCTAATCTTTTTCTCTTTTCCCTTTTTTTTGTTGTTCCTTAATAAAATTGATAGATGAGTGAATCGTTTAGTTAATACTAATTAAGTGTGTATAGTGAAAATAGAAAGACACATAAGACAAATACACAAGAAGTATAGTGGTTCGGTGCTCTCCTAAGCACCTACGTCCACTCCCCAAGCGTCCCCTTGGGAATTCACTATAATCCCGCGGATTACAGTTGGATTGTTTTCCGGGCTCACAATCCAAAAATCTTTACACTTTGGTTTTCCAGGATCACCAAAAATCTATGTTGGTTTTGCGGGCTCACCAACAACCTATTCCGTTGGTTTTACGGGCTCACCAACCAACCTTACAAGAAATTTAAAGAAAAGAGAGTTTGAAGCTCCTAAATGAGCAAATATAACAAATATGAACTAAAAGAAGAGATGAGAAATAGTTATCGCTTTGAGGATGCTTTTCTCTTCTTTGCTCAGGTTACTTCACTTCACAATCGGTTGGTAGAGCTGTTGAATGCACTCTCAGATTGCTCAACCACCTTCCTTTTTGGATTTGAATGAAGCAACTTGAAGAAGAATCCTTTTTGGATTTGAATGAAGCAACTTGAAGAAGAATACTAGAGCTTGCTTTCACTTGAATGCTCTATTGATTCCTTTAAAAAAGTTAACTCCTCTGATGAATAGTGTTCCCTAAATACTTTCCTACCTCTATTAGTCACTCCCCATTGGATAGATTTAAAAAACTAGCCGTTACTGATTGTTGGAAGCTGAAAAAGTACTTCTGCAAAACTAGTCGCTATGCCCTTGCCCGAGCTGGGGTCGACCCAAACTTTACTGGGGTCGACTCAAGTTACTGTTCATTAGCCTTAGGGTCGACTCAATTTTCTCTGGGGTCGATTCAAACTTCACTGGGGTCGACTCCTGCTACAGTGTGTCGGCCTTCTCAGGAACCACAGAAACCTTGTTTTTCGCCATTTTCACTAGGGTCGACTCATACTTTCTTGAGGTCGACCCGTGCTACAGTGGGGTCAACTCAACCTCCATTGGGGTCGGCCCTCTCAGGAATTTCGGAGACATAGTTTTCGAATAATTATACTGGGGTCGGCTCTTGTTTGCTTGGGGTCGGCTCCATATGGGGTCGGCTCAAGGATACTTGGGGTCGACCCTCTCAGTAAAATTCAGAGAGTTGTCTTCTTGCTCGCTTCACGTTGGGGTCAGCTCATGGAAGCTTGGGGTCGGCTCCATTTACTGTTCATCTGAGCTATTTTTCCAAGGGCGTGCCAGATGGTTCCAAAATGTGCCAGAGTCGACTCCACTTCTTCTAGGGTCGACTCAACTTATAATTTCCTGCATCTTTAGGTTAGACTAATCCATATGATCAATAAAACGTATTTCAAGCAATTTTGAGTGTATGCCACTATAGAGCTTCATACCTTTAACAATGAAATTTACTGTTTTGCCCTTAAGAGTAGATTTCACTTGAAACTTTGCTGAATTAGATTTGAAAGCACTCTATCGTTCTTCCACTACAAATTTTATCCCGTTGTTGATCATTGGAAGTCATCTTGATCTCATTCTCTCAATATATAATGAATGTATCGAAGGTGTCGTATTCATTAGTGATGTATCAAATTAAACTGTATTATTAATTTAATATTCACTCAATTGTTGTGTTAATCATCGAAATATCACTATCATCCTCAACTCTTATAGAATGAATCATGCTGCTTTTACGAAATTCTCAACTAAAAAAAACAATAACTCAACATTTACAAATCACTAAAAACTATTTTACTAATCTAAGCATCTATAATTAATTTAAATTTGATATGCTTTAATCTTTTTAAAATAATGAAGAATATATAGATGTCATAGATTCAATAATGATAATTATATCAAAGTCAAATGAAAAATAGCATTACTAAAAGGATCACTTAATATTCCAACTTGACCAAGTTATGATCTTAAAAAAAAAATTTGACAATGTAGCTCAATCTTTTTTTGACTCGTCAATCCAATTGAATCATAAAAGACTTAGTAAGTTCCAACAGAGTTTTCATATTTTTTTAATAGATTTTTTGAATGTATACTCTTCTAAATATGAGAATTTACATGAATATCCTCGTAAAGTTGCTATTTGCATGTATACCCTTATAACCTTTTTTGCATATCTACCCATAAGGGTATTTCAGTAATTTTAGTTTTAAGCCGTTTATTTTTTAATGACGTTAGATGGTTATGGGTATATATGTAAGAAAGAAAAAAAGAAGGATATACATTGAATTAGGAATTTTATGAGGGTATTCATGCAATTTTATATATTTAGGAGGGTATACATATGTAAGAAGCTCTTTTTTTTAATAGATTTTTTGAATGTATACCCTTCTAAATATGAGAATTTGCATGAATATCCTCGTAAAGTTGCTATTTGCATGTATACCCTTATAACCTTTTTTGCATATCTACCCATAAGGGTATTTCAGTAATTGTAGTTTTAAGCCGTTTATTTTTTAATGACGTTAGATGGTTATGGGTACATATGTAAAAAAGAAGGATATACATTGAATTAGTAATTTTATGAGGGAATTCATGCAATTTCATATATTTAGGAGGGTATACATATGCAAGAAGCTCTTTTTTTTATTGGGGGCTTAGATTGATTTCAGTTGGTTAAAGGACATCTTTCATTGTTTAGATGTTACCTCTTTCCACCAGGAAGCTATTAAATTATTTGAGATGAATAAGTGTGAATTCTAGTATATGTAAGCTTTGCAATTTTGTCTCTTTCTTCAATTTTGCTTTATCTTTCATGCCATCACAATCTGAATTGCACCAGGCACTGGTTAACAAATATCTTTGCAACATGAGCATTAGTAATTATAATCATTTGACCAAGTTTTCAACAATAATGCACCTGGTCTTGGGTGGGCTTAGCAAACATTGCAGAAGTGCATGCACCAAATCTTAGCATTCAGAAAATTTTGCTGGGGTTCAATTTTCGTGCTTTCTCATTTCTCATTGCGTGAAACTCTTGGTTGCTGATAACTTATCCTGACCAAGCCACATAAGATTTAACTGTAGAGGTTTTTGCAGGAAGGGTGGCTGGTTGGTACATGTATCCATTATCAAGGCACGATGGCAATCATTTATTTAGGTCATATTTTTCAGCATACTGAAGTTTGTACAGGGGCATATAATTCATCAAGTTCTTCTGATTATTGATAAAACGAAATAATAGTTTTCACGCTGCAATGATAAAAGCAGCTTCAGTCCTAAATCATGTTGTTATAATTGCTGTGGTGCTTTTAAAAATTGATGACAGTAACTTTTTGGCAACCATTCTAGCCCATAAATTTCTTCTAGTATATGTCACAATGCAAGTATACTGAATTATTAATATAGATTGCTCTTGATGAATATCCAGGTGCTCTGAAGATCTCCAGACTGTTAAAGTGCTGGATACAATCCCTAAACATGTTTTGCAACAGACTCCAGGCTTCCCCACCAAGGTACAGATGGTTGATTTTGCTAAGTTAAATTCTTGCATGTTGCATCTGGTATCACATGCAGTTCAGTTCTCCAAGGCATAGCCAGTAACTGCTAATAGCCATTGACAAAAATTTCTCGGCCATCCTTTCTTTTTCTTGTTTTCACCTGGAAGATTGTTATTTTTTCCTCCTGCTGCTACAGCTGACCAGTGTTTGTTTAACTCTGCTCCGCAGAAATGGGGGAGCGACCATATTGCCTTGGCTTGCCAATTGGCATTTACAAAGGACTTAAAGACTAAATAGATTCGGTGCGTAATAATGCATATGATATTTATTTTGCCGTAGGATTGTATGCTGTTGCCACAAATGGATAAGCTGTTATTGTTGTTTATTTTGTTTATTATATACATCAAGCATGTGAGCAAGTGTATATAATTCAGTCTCGAGAAGACATAACAGGTTTCATCCCTTTTTTTAAATGTCCCTAATTTTCTTATCTTTGTTCTAAATGGTTTTTTTTTAAATACAGCAGCATCAGCCCTTATTTACATCTTTGTTCTAAATAGTTTTTTTTAACTACCCGTTTCAAACCGTGACTCGCCAAATGTTTAATCCGTTGCGACTTGGCGGATGTTTGTTGTGTCAACCAGTGGAGAGAATCACAGGCTGTAGTTGGGATCGAACGATAGTTGAGCATTCGTGTGCGACTGCTGAATAATTCGTGCTTATCATATTTCAAAAGTGTAGACTTTTAAGCAAGGAACTGGAAAATAATTAATAGCTAGCTTAGGGGCTTGGATTTTTTTTTCCTTGTTTGTCGAATAGGCAATTGCTGCTGGCTTTACATGAAACACTGATTATTGGAAAAATAGTATAGTGTCTTCTTCCATATTGCAAACTGAAGTTAGTAGAAGCAATTTATTAGTACATGCAACTGGTTCGTTGGGGAACAAAATTATTTTCATGGAGTAAGAAAGCTGCATATGGTTTGCTCTGCAGCATCTACACTTGTTTTGATTTGGCAAGTGAATACCTTTTCTTTTGGCGGGTTAGTTTGCATTAGGGAATGGAAAAATAAAATACAATCTATTGAATACTTTAATCTATTTAGATTTTTTTTTGTTTTCTTTTTTTTTTTTTGGTGGGGGATAGGGCATGGAAGAATCTAATCTAAACTTTGGATTACCAAAGGGTGTGATCATTGAGGCAGGTGAAGTTTTACACTGTTAAACCTTTAAGTGTATTGACCTCTATTTTATGTAGATTTGAAAAGTGAGGGACCAAGAAATAACAAAACAACTTAAATATGAGTATTTTTTTTTCTCCAGCTGGTGCTGAAAACTTCATACGTAAGAAAGTTCAGGATCTTAAATTAACTAAACAAGTATCATGGAATACCAAGTAATGCCAACACTAGAAGTTCTATCACAAAGTGGAGTCCACACATGCAGGGATTTCATATCAAGGCTGTTCCTAAGGAAGGAAATGTCTAATTATTTGCAGAGATTAATCCAAACCCCACCGCAACCACTCGTGGCAGAGCTTGCTCCAAATAAGGGTAGAAATGAGTTGTGCCAAGCCTAGATATATCTAGGCTGGTTCGATAATCGAGCCAAGCTTGAGTTCGCTCAATTAATTTTGAGCCAAGCTTCAGTTGTTTGTAAATAACTTATGTTTAAAAGATCTAATTAAATTGAAGATTTTTTCAGACTTTCATCCATATAATTTATATTAATCTATAACAAAAAGTTAAAAAATAATTATTTACATAAATAATAAATAATTGAAATAATATATTATATATAAATTGCTAATGTATTAGTATTCTGAGCTAATTTGAGCTCAGCAAACTAAATCTAGCTCTAGTTTGGCTTGTTTTGGATCTAGTTTAGTTTGTTTCTTAATCAAGCGAGTTGATTGCAAGCCTCAAGTCAAACCAGCGGATGGAATTGCTTGGCGGCTTGGATCTCTCTTCTACTGGATAGAAGTCCAGATTTTTTTTTTTTTTTTTGAGAGGTAAATGGAGGAAAAAGAGTTTTCCCTGGTAGTTTTATTATTATTTGTGTGATGTGACTACTTACACTTTATGTGCTGTACATTATTTGGGAGGGTGAGTGTAAGTGAGAGGTGCCCTGTTTACAAGCAAACACCCTTAGGCACCCCTCACGTAAAAGTCTGTAAGGTTCCAAATCATTATCGCACCCTCCTCCCACAGCACTAAGCATAGCAGCGATACACCAAACTCCGTTTCCGATGGCGAAGTTCGAGCATTTCATAAAAAGATGGGCTAGTTTGAGAACATTCTTCTAGAAGAGGAGGCGATTCCGTAAAGATAAGCAGTATGCTCAGATGGAGCCATTCGCACATAATACTAGCTAAACATTTCCAATCCCACACGTATATCATGAGACTACAATGCAGCGACAAGTTTGATTATATAAAAACAAAAAAAATAAAGGAAAAAAATAGCTATAAGTGAGAGAAGTAGGTGACATTCACTCGCAAGCAGATGATAAATTCTGGCTCTTTGTTTTTCCAATCAGAGAAATAATAGCCATCGAGTTTTTTTTTTTTTTTTACAACGGCGACTTATATTGGTCGAGCATGGATGCAACTAATAGAATTCAAAAAAAAAAAATTTTTTTTTTGACAGAGATGAAAAGAACCAGACTCATAACTCTTCTAGAAAATCTCTTCCATCCCATCAAGTGTCCAAGATTGCAATATATGAATTGAAAAATAATAGCCTAATTTGTTTTCAACTTCCTAATTACATGACACGTGAGTTGGTGCACTTGTTTTGCATAAAAAGAATTTTACCCAGTCTCTCACTTGGAACTGTTAGTGTCATAACCTGCAATACAAATTTTACCCAGAATGATTTGGTGAACGCCCGGAAGTGTGGGATGTGGGTATTAGCCAGCTCTGCCTATAGTCGGTCCGCCAATCACCGACTTCATCGTCCCTTAATTCTCCACGAGGAAGATGTCCTTCCGCTGACGTAATTTTGCTTGGCTGCTCCACTTCCGTGTCCACCGATCTTCCATGGGTCGGAGTCGGACCACCGTCCATTTCCTTTCTGTTTTAATCTCCATCGTCATTTTGTCCACGGACGGGATAGTCCGAGAGACAAGCGATCATAAATACTATGGTTCTCTATCCAGGGAAAGCAGAGGAAACGAGGGTGGGTGGTCCGACTCCGACTCATGGCGTTGTTGTCGCCTCGGTCAATATCTCTCTTCGCCGGCGGCCGATCGAAATCCTTCTCCCCGACCGCTCGTTTCAGAGCTTCCTCGGACGTTCCCGTTCCCGATTTTCTCTCCTCGGCTTGGTATCACGCCTACTTCGCCCTTTCTTTCTTAAACCTTTATTCCATCCGGGACCCTTTCTTCGATTTCATCCCCTTTTCTCCTTCTTTTTTATATTTACAAGAAACCGTCGATCTTTGGCTCTTGTTGGTCAATTTTTATTTAGACGGTCGATTTCCGGCCACAGGTTCCATGCTGGATATCTTTGTGACAATTAAGGATTTTGTCGTCCTTATTTCTTCTCTCTATTTTTTGTTATTCGAGATGCTTCTGAGAATAGGAATAACGAAATATTTGCACTATGGATTTGTTTCTTGGAATTTATACGCATCGAAGGCACGGTTTCCTGCACTATGGTTTTCGGAATCTTTTGTTCGTAGAAAAATTCTTTTTTTATTATATAAATTTCTTGAATTATTTTGGCTCGTGATTGTTTCCTGTGGTGCTTTCATTAAAAAGAAAATTCGTGTGGTGGCCGAGTTATGTTGCAAGAAAAACCTAATTTGGAGTGCTCGGATTTCATCTTTATCACGATGAAGTTCGGGGTTATTGGATGTTGCAAAGGTGATTAGGCTTCTCCCGAGTCATGAGGGAAAAAATTCACGTTGTGGTTATCTTTGAATGCCTGTTAATTTTATTACGTTATGTGCATTAGTTATTTAGGCAGGGACAATTGGACAACCTTTTGGATTCAGATTCTTGGTAGCTTATTAGAGTTCACGTCTCCTCATAACTTTGGAATGGTTGAAATCCAATCTGGAAGTTTTCTATTCATCTGATTGCATGCAATCTTGGCTGAGAATATTCTTTGTGGTCAAATAAGATTCTAGATTTAGACATGTTTTACCAAGTATGCTATATTAACTTTAATTTGCACTATGTGCATAAATTTATCAGACCTCACTGATATTCCTGTTTATGGGATTCAGATTCTTGTTGTCGCAGTAGAGATCACGTCCTCCAAATTTTTATTTGACTTCGTAATGACTGCAGTTCCTATTTCATCTTTTTTTCTTTTTACTATACTGAAGTTATGTGATCTTGACTGAAGATAGTACTTGTGATAAAATAAGAATTTAGTATTTCGAGTGTGCATCTATCAAGAATCTGAAAAGCTGAGAATAATAATTGCACCATTCCTCTTTGAGGATTTGTAGGCTCCAATGAGGTATGCACGTGTGTCCTAACATGTTTGAAACAATCTTTCATGATTGAAACAATACTTTGGGAGATTCTCAGTCAATACTGCTTGCTGTTTGGTTCTTTGTCAACCCTCCTGAGAGTCATTTGAAGGGTTGGACCAATGCTAATGTGGAAGGTTGGAAATAAGGAAGCTCTGGAGTATGTTACTGTGATCTGATTTTGATGGAATTAGTGGTTAGTTTAGAAGTAATAAGCTCCAGCAGGTCTTATCTTCATTGTGCTGTGGACTTCTCAGAATTAGTGCTCTATTCATTCAGAGGAACTGAAGCGGCACTGTTCGCATAAGATGTCAAAACCGAGGGGACAAAGATTCCTTTGTAGCCTCCAAGGAGTGGCTAGTAGTCATTGTTCATTACTGGGGAGATGATCTGTTGACTTTGAGGCTGTTTTTGTTTTTGTTTCTGTTCTTCATGTGCGCATGCGCGTGCACGTGTCCTTGGGACTTTAATTATTATGGAAGAAGATGTGGAACATGTGTATGTTTTGCTTTCTTTGTTTTTAAGGAAATTAAACCTTATCTTCTGAGTATCTTTGCTAGTGAAGGCTTTCATCTGCAGTGCAAACCATTTTTTCGAAAAAAAAAAAGAAGTTCCTTCACAAGGTTTAGCACACAATGAAAGGAACACATTTATGGTAATTCATCTTTCTATTTGTTAAAGCATTGTCAGCCTTAAATTAATTATTCATTGTGTTTTCATTAGCTTTGATTTTGAATACAACAGCAACAAAATAATATGTTGCAATGTAACAAGAGGTTCTATGATACAAAAGGTCAAAAATCAATAAGAGGAGACCATGTGCAAAAGTTATAGCCTGATGAAAAGGCAATATATTGAACCTGATGATCACACAATGGATGGATACATAGATATGCGCATTGTGCTTTTATCTGCATGAATTAGTCTAATACAATAGCTTTATTTATTCAAACATGAAAAATATGATTGCTTGCTGCTCTTTTTTTTTCCTGCACACTTCAAACTTTAACATAACTTTGTTTCTTGTATATTACTTTGATGAGAATTTTACACACTTTCCTTTTATCCCTTTTCCACCTATAAGACATCGTTCAAAATCTAAAATGCTTTTGAGCAGACTTTTCTTTTCTGAAATATGTTTTTTCCACCCTTGAGACATGGTTTGATTCATGCAGGGATATCTATCAATTTTGTAAAAATTTGAATTTTCTTCAAATTATCTGTATTGAAACTTATGATTGCTTCCTGTGATTGGCTTTTGTTTGCGCTGATTTTTTTTTGCAGGCTTGAATCTCGCAGGAAAAGGCCTTTTGGCCCAAGGCTGAATGTATTTCTCTGACTGCAAAACTAGTAAAGTTTGTTGTGTTTTTCTTTCTATAATATACATGCAGTTTGATTTTATATATTAGTTTAGTGCAGAAGAAGCAGTGCAGTGCCAACTTGAAGCACTAAAATACAATGATCAACCTCGTCAAGACTATGGGATAGAAGTCATGTACAGGGTATGTTTTTTTAATTCTTGGGTACTGGCATTTCTTGGTTTACATTTGCATGGAACTCAGGAATCCACTGAGTTTGTGAATATACTTTTCAGTTTGCTGGGTTTGATCCATTTGAAAGGTCGACCTACTTTGGCCCATTCTTTGATTTAGGGCAGGTCAGTCAGTTATCTACTCTTTGAGTTAGTGATGATTAAGTGAACATATGGAAATTTTTTTTTGTATTTCCTATCTTC
The DNA here is from genome assembly GCF_009389715.1 of Phoenix dactylifera. Classification (NCBI taxonomy): domain Eukaryota; kingdom Viridiplantae; phylum Streptophyta; class Magnoliopsida; order Arecales; family Arecaceae; genus Phoenix; species Phoenix dactylifera. Next base: position 238,736 of record NW_024067884.1, read on the forward strand.
TATCACTTCTATTTATTTATCAATGCAGTTTGAGCGCTTCAGGCGAATATTTCACCATTCGACTTACCGGGTTTTGCTTTGTCACAAGGAAAGGAAGATCTTGAGCAGTTTGTGGGTTAAAGAGGTATATCATTGCTATGAGTTCAATTTCAGTTTTCTTTGTTACATGAAATATTATTTTAAATTTTAATAAGTCTACAATGTAAGTTTATATTAACTTCAAACATATCTAGAAATATTTAAATTGAATTTTAATGGATATTTTACTTTACTGTATTGTTTCATGATATTTGAACGTGCAAACAGAATCGATTCAAACAGAGAGTTTGGATACAAGGTTCTCGACCAGAGGAGGAAGAAATCTTCCAATTTACCGTGGTTCAGGTTTGTTTCTGCCCCATTCCACAAAGAGATTGTTGTTAGTTGGTATATCTGATTAGTCGCTGCCACTTGGTGACAGAGGGTAGGTGGCTCTTGGGATGGTTATTGGTTAACAGAGAGCTTGCTTCATGATGGAGACGGGTTTTCTGGTGCTGTTGCTTATTGATGCATGAGCGTGATGCTGCATGTAACCTTCCTCTAGACTTCATTAATGTACATATATCAATCACATATTTCTGCAGAGGCATCCAAATTGCCTAGATGCTGTAAATAATACACATTGTGTGCTGTAGTGTGATTATATACTTTCACAGCTTCAAAGGAAGATAAGCTAAAATTCTTTGGTTATTGTTATTGTCCATGTATTATGCTGACTTCTCATTTCTCTTTTTTCCATAGTGCATTAGCATTCATACAACCTTCTACTGCATGCTTTCATACAACTTTTTCTTGTTGTCCTTTACCAGTGACAGCATGTGAAGTTGAGCGGCATATGTGGACATTGAATTATTAGATGACACCATATACAGTTTAGTTAAGACATGTATTGCAATGAACTTTTCAGAACTTCACTGTACAGCAACCGTTCAGTTTACTACAGTTTCCTTTTCTGAAGAAATAGCATTTTTGGTATGCTATGTTAGAAATATCACCTTCTCTTTTGGTCCTCATCTCAGTATATTCCTAGGATTACAGGGTACCAAAAATTCTACGCTTTATCATTTATGCAAGAGATCTGTTAGATCATCTTTATGCAACAGTTTTGAGTTCAATAATTTTGTTAAATAATCTCTCCAAATGTCTAGGCCGCAGGCTGCCTTTTTTGTTTAGACAATAAAGTTTTAGTTCTGACTGTAGCCGCCGTTCTGCTCAAATTGTTAAATTACCCAAATTAAAATCCCGCTACTTTAGGAGCTTATGAAATGAGTACATGGAACCAAACATTTACGAGCTAATGCTATACGACGTTTACTACCCTCTTGACATTAGTTCCATGAAAATAATATTTTTCTAAAAGGGATGGGAATGCTAGTTGTGTTTCTCTAGAAAAGGTGGGGTTCAAGGTCCATCGAATAATGTTGAGGGCAGAAATTGAACCAAGATCTTTCGCATCAACACTAAGAGACTCCACCAACTCCGCCAGTTGGCGCACTTCGTCTTTTTTGTTACATATTTTGGGTTCTATAAATCGGTTTTGTTTTTTTTGTTTTCTTTTTTTTTTTTTTTTTTTTTTTTTTTTTTTTTTTTTTGCTAATGAAAAGGGGTAGGGGGTAGGAAGGAACAAGCCCATCCCCGCGTAGCAGCCCCCACTGGGCCTCCGCCCCGCCAGGAGAATGTTCGATGCGGGCAGAAATGGCCGTGTGTTGGGCACCTCGACCGGTTTTACTCATACCCTCCCCACCCATAGGCCCGGCTCAGCTACTCCTCTGAGCTCTGGCTCGAGTCCCACGTGTGAGTACGTCACACCCGGCACCACCCCGGCTACTAGCGGTTCAAGAGCGGTCCTACACCACAAGTCCAAGCAGTGGCCAAAGTAGTGAGCTCCGGTCCACAATTTAATCGTCGCCGCAGCGATTCGAACTTGGGACCTTATGGTTAGAATTGCTGCCCAGTACCACTAGGCTACCACCTTGGTGGCTAAATCGGTTTTGTTTGCAGCTCTCTTTTGTAAAGGCAATAGTATCTAGCTGCTGGCTGTCGTGAGGCACCTCTCAATGATGGTTCGAATTCTGCTCTTACCCCATGGTTGTGAAAATTCAAAGTGCCAAGCATGCAAAGGTAGTGAAAAAGCCATTACATTCGTTGTTGGCAAAGCTCAATATGCAACTAAATGTTCCGCTTGTCATTATGAAGTTACGAAAAACTAGGATGAGAAAGAGTCCAGTTTGAGTTCATACGATCCCTTAAATGGAGAAAAAGTTTAACTGTATAGAATAACTCAAAAGGCCATCACCTTCGACGGAGCCAGGCCCATGCAGCTCAAGCTGCGGCAGAGACCTAATCCAAAGACTCCAGAATCTGCTGGAGTTTTAGAACGCGGATTAATGAGAGGTTGCATTAAAGAGATGTAGAAGTCTGTTAGCTCGGTACCGTTGATCTCATCATTCGACGTCCCTGTCAAGTATATTGTTTTGGTTGTATTGATGTACTACTGAATTTTAAGTAATGCCGTATTCTCGCACGAAATAATTCAGATACAGTACGCAGCGCAAATAAAGCCGGCAAGTTCATAGACATGGATACAGGAACATGGAGTAGGGAACAACGGCGATTAGGATTAGAGAGCTGCAGCAGGAATGCTCGAAGCTCTAGTGGTCGGAAGAACCAAGAGGGTTGCGAGACTGCTGCAGCTTGTCGCGTACGTACTCGATCAAGAGCGTCATGTTTGCATACGACGATCCTCCTTCCTCCACAGCCTTCCTGGCCTTCTCTCCTAGTTCCGTAGCTCTTTCCCTTCTCCGTTGCCTCTCCTCCCCTACATCCATCAAGCTGCGCACTGCCTTCTCTACACCATCTCTCTTCACAGACGCTTCGTTGCTAACAGTCCCCCAGATCCAGGGATTTTTGACCCCAGCCATGATTCCGGTTCTCAGAGCATCCACGATCAACCTCTCATTGAGAAACTGATCTCCAAAGAAGGGCCACGTTATCATTGGCACCCCTGCCGAGATGGCTTCCATCGATGAGTTCCACCCGCAATGTGTCAGGAATCCTCCAACCGCAGGGTGAGAGAGGATCATCACCTGGGGCGCCCACCCCTTTATGATAAGACCCCTCGCACTCGTCCTCCCTTCGAACCCCCCCGACAGCCATATCTCCACTTCTGGCGAGCTCTCGACTTCTTTGATTACCCAAATGAATGGATGGTTTGAAGCCTCCAGGCCGGCTCCTACCTCGATGATTTGGGAAGGTGACACATGTGTCAGGGTACCAAAACTGACATAAACTACCGACCTCGGCTTCATCGAGTCGAGCCATCTCAAGCATCGATCCTTGTCGATGGATGCCTCCTTCCCCCGAGCAGCCGTATCAGCTGCATCTTTGTTGCAGAGAGAGAGCGGCCCGAGGGCCCAAACTTTCTTCCCCATGACTTCTTGGTACCTCTCCACGTACCATTGCTCCAGTTCGCTGAAACTGTTCACCACTATGCCATCGGCCGCTCGGTCTGCCGCGCTTATGCCTTCACGCATCTTCTCCCACTCGGTTCCAGGGAAAAGGCTTGGAGCTTGGGCCTTCGTTACCTCGATCGTGTGCGCCAGACCAGGCACCACAAAAGGCTCCGTCTCATCAGCGATGGCATCGTGGATGCCATGGCGAAGAATGTTAGATGCGCTTAGGAGATAGAAGCAGCACATCGCGTAGAATGTGAACAATGGTACTCCGAGCCTGGAAGCAACCTCCCGAGTCCATGGGTTGCAAAAATCCGAAACGATGCAGCTCGGATAGGGCTGCTGTTCTCGGAGATATGCTTCAAGCGGCTGTCCTAGTAAGCTAGTCGCTTCAAAGAAGTTCTGTGCTAGTTCTCCCGAAGGGACGACATCCACGTTCTCGCAGCCTTCGGGTAGGCCAGCTTCTGCACAAGGGAATCGTAGTGGGACGAAACGGATCGGCAGGCCGGCCTCCCCTGCACGGTCGATGGTGTTCTTGATTCGGGAGGCGTTGAGGGGTGTCGTGATCACAGTTGCAAGCACGCCACGCTTCGCAAGCATCTGGGCTAGATCAATCATGGGAAGCATGTGTCCTTGGGCCATAAAAGGAACAAAAACGAAATGAACCTTTGGATCGCCGAGGCCGTTCATGGTCGCTTGGTTGGTCATTTTTCGACTTGGTGATTGAAAAAAACACAAACGGGAAAGGATTGCAAAATCCAAAAGGAATGCAGATGAATATGGAGGAGGATACAAAGGGAATGATTTCCATGTTTCTTGCCGACGACTGCATCATATATATCGTGGTGATAGAAGATGGTCCATTCATGCCCTTCCGAAAAGTGGGACACAGGGCGGTTTTGTATATAGGCTTCTTGGAATCTTTGGGCGACGTACTTGGGTGTCTCTTTTTGCTAATTTCTTGTGCCTTCGGCTCGAGTTACTATCAACTTTGTCCTTCCAAGGAGTGGAGCACATGATGGTTTTGTATATATGCTTCTTGGCACCATCGAGCGATGTACTTGAGCATCTCTTTATGTTACTATTATATATCAACTTGGCTCTGAGTTACAATTATATATCGACACGAACAAGACGGGAGAAAATTGCATTTTCATTATCCTTGCTCTACGACATCCCGCTACTGCACCCAGCATGTCTTATCTAAGGTTGACCGACTTCCATGTTCTGTCATCGACCCTTCTTTCACCATTTACCTCCTGTGGATCCTTTTGGCTTTTGGAAAATCACTTAGTCTAGGCTTTTTCCTAGATTTTTCCGGAAAGTGGAGAAGAGTTGCAACGGCTAGCTCACCGGTGGATGACTTGGTAGAGTCCAAAGGTGATGGTTTGTCCACCTCGTGCAGAGATTTTTGGCCTTCTAACTTGGTGGAGCCCCTTGATACGAAAGTTTTCTCACTGCTTAGAGAGGAGAGGCCAGGAGAGAGGATATTGAAGCTTCCCAAGCTGCTAGTTACTGTCCCTTTATTGCATGATTTATCCGATTTCGACCATCCACATGGAGGGCGCCTCCAGAAAAAAGCCAAGCCTCAGTGCACTATGTGTTCGATAAATCCTTCCAATTCCTAATTCCCGCTGCTCGCTGGCTTGGTTTCTTATATAAAGCACGTTACAATGGCCCAAGTCTCTTCCGGGTTGTCGCTTTCTTCGTTGGAGCGGCTCAGAGCGGGAATCCAATTGAATGGATACGGGCAGCAAAAGAACAATCGGTTATGGGTAACACTTGCTGAAAGTGTTTTCTTTCCGGAATTCGAAATGATAAGACAGCCAATGAAGGATGGGGATGCCTACCGACTAGAAGTTTGCTAGCTCGGCGAGGAGCGCAGGTTACCTAGTGCTGTGAGGTGTGTACGGAGATTGAGGAGACTATTGTCATGTTCTTTTGCAGTGTCTCAAGGCGAGAAAGATATAAAGTAAATCATCTGCACCCTTTTCCCATTCGGTGGAGTCGGCACAGGACTTGATCCGTTTGTTGAGAGTTTCTATGCGGAGTCCTAGATTCTGGAAGGGGAGATCTTTAGAGCATACTTGGCTTATCATTAGAGATGGGCACTGGGCCGGGCCGCCCACGGCCCGGCATGAAGCGGGCCGTGCCTGGCACGGCCCGCCAGCTACAGTGCCGTGCCGTGCCTGGCATGGCCCATTTGATAGGGCCGTGCTGGGTCACAGGGTACTGGCCCGTGGGCCGTGCCTGGCACGGCCCGGTCTAGGCCCGCGGGCCAAGCACGGCACGGCCCGCGGGCCAGCACGGCACGGCCCATAAGGGCCTGGGCCGGGCTGGCACGCGGGCCTGGCACGGTCCGGGCCTGGGCCCGGCTCGGCCCGATAAAAATTAATGCTTCATAAATTTTTTTAATAAATTAATAAATATTGAACACTAAGGATTTATGAATATAAAGCCACCTTAATGGTGGGGGGTTTGGCATAGACCCCTACCAGTTTATTAATTTAAATCAAAATGGTACATGAAGGGAGGTTTGGACCTTGGTCTGACCTCCAGAATACAATAAGAAAGGGCCGAGGTTTGGACCTTGGTCTGACCTCCAGAATACAATAAAAATGTACAATTATAAAAAATTAAGAAATCTTACTAATCATCAGTGATTCAGTGAATCAGTATTCACTCTTCAGTCTTCACTCTTCAGTCTTCAGTCTTCAGTAGTATTTGTATCATCATCATCAGAGGATGTTGTATTATGTCCACCTTTATCTTGAAGTCTTGCCTCAGCATCCAGCCAATCCTTGAAGCAGAGAAGCATCTCCACCGTTTCGCCCGTCATCCTACTTTTCTTTTCGTCAAGAACACGCCGACCTGCACTAAAAGCGGATTCCGATGCTACCGTGGACATCGGCACAGCTAAAATATCGCGTGCAATTGCAGACATAACAGGATATTGATTTCTAACACTCTTCTACCAAGATAATACATCTAGATTCTCTATTTGATTTTCATCATATGCAGACTGAAGATCATTTCGTAAATAAAATTCTAGTTCACTACTTAAAGATGAAGAAGATGAAGAGGAACTTGAAGCATGTGTGTGTCTTCTCTGTGCAATGAATGAAAAAATAGATGACGAACGAGAACTACTAGAAGGAGAAATAGAGGTTTGTATTTGTGTTCTAGATCCACGAATTTTTTCATCATATATAGCATAAATATCATAAAGAAGTTGTTTTACCTCATATGTAGCAGATTCAGAATCTTGATTCATATTTTCAGAGTATGCATCAAGTAAAATTAGCATGCCATTTAATTTAACTCTAGGATCAAATACAGCAGCTAAGTTATGCATAGGACATATCTTGTCCCAATACTCATTCCATTTAGATTCCATTAGGTCAATAATAGGCATTAAAACATCATCATATCTATGTTCTGCAAATTTTTGACTAATTATATATGCTTGTTGTAAAAATGAACATGAAGTAGGGTAATAAATACCAGAAAGAACATTGGTAGCATTATGAAAACTAAGCAAAAAATCTTCCAAAATTTTTCCTTTATTCCAATCAGTTTCAGACAATGTAAAGCCTAATCCACGATCATTAATATATGCACTTAATAAGTTCTTATATGGGTATGCATCATGTATCATGCTATATGTGGAGTTCCAACGAGTAATTACATCAAGTTTAAATTTTTTAAAACGTTTACCATGATTTACGCATAATTCCTTAAATTCTTGAAGTCTTGATCTTGAAGCATGAATAAAAGAAACTGCATTTATAATTTTTGAAATCACATCTTGAATCATGCCCATGCCAGCTTGAACAGAAAGATTTAAGATATGACATGCACATCTAATATGCAGTAAATTTCCATCTAATATGGGATGCAATGAGTCTTTTAATAATGCAACAGCAGAATTATTATTAGATGCATTATCAAAAGTAATAGACATAATTTTATCATTAATATTATATGAACATGCAGTTTGATAAATTATATTTAAAATTTTGTTGCCCAGAATGTGGAAAATCAAAAGCACGAAAAGCAAGAATACGTTTATTTAATTGCCAATCATTATCAATATAATGAGCAGTAATAGCAATAAAACAATTACTACCTACAGATACCGACCAAATATCAGAAGTTAATGAAATTTTTACATTTAAAGTAGAAAGTGTTTCAATTAAATTTTGTTTCATTGCTAAAAAGTTGGTCATAGCTACTCTTCTAAATGTACGCCTACTAGTTCTTTTGTAAGCATGTTGTAGGTTTAATTGAACATATTCTTCAAAATTAAAAGATTCACATAAACTAAAAGGTAATTCATCCTTAACTATCCATTTTACAAGTGCTTTTCTTTGATTTTCATGATTATATGCAAAATTACCTACAAGTAATCCCCCTTGTATATTAAGGGTACTTTGAGTTTGAGCATGAGAATCATGCATCCTATGACTCTCTTAATGTCTTTTTAAATGCCCTGTTCCCCCACTACTACTACAACTATAAAGTTTGGCACATTTTTTACATTTAGCTTTCCAGACTCCCTCAACCATAACTCTATCAAATTCATTCCATACAGCACTAGTCCTCTTACGAGAAGAGGTTTGACCTTCACTCGGTTCACCAGTTCTAGAGAAACTAGGAACATAGGGTTGGGGATTAGTTTCTTCTCCCTCAGAAACAGGAGGAATGCCAAACTGACTTTCCTCAAAAGATGACATATCTATGATTAATTCAAAAAATAAAAACTAACCGCAAGGAGGAATTGAGTAGAGGGTCGGAGGGCAGAGGCAGAGCCGAGATTCCGAGCTTCCTCTTGTGCTCTCAACAGAAGCGACCTTCTCTTCTCAACAGGAACCTCCTCTTGTGTAGCACTTGAACAAACTAAAAATTAAATTGCTAGAAGAGCATTTTAGAAGAGAGAAATAATAGCAGTAGAGAAGGAAAGAATGAGAGGTTTGGTGTGGTGAGAATGAGGGAGGAATGGGCTATTTATAGAAGCCCCAAATTTTTTTCCCCAAAATACCCCTCAATTCAGCCGTTATTGGACTGTTGGGAGGGGTAAAAGGGTCATTTTTACGAAAATAGCCGTTGAAAATGGCTATTTTCCTCCCCCCTCTCCAGACGGGCCGTGCCTACAGGCACGGCCCGTCTGGAGCCGTTACGGGCCGTGCCAGGCACGGCTCGTCTGGAGCCGTTGCGGGCCGTGCCTGGCACGGCCCGTTATCGCCCGTTACGGGCCGTGCCTGGCACGGCCCGTGGCGTGCCGTGCCCGGCCCGGCCCACCAATAGAGGGGCCTGGGGCCGGGCCGGGCAGGTGTTCCGTGCTAGACGGGCCGTGCCAGGCACGGCCCGTTTAGTCCTTAGGCCCGGTGGGCCTGGGCCGGGCCGGCCCGGCACGGCCCGTTGCCCAACTCTGCTTATCATATTTGGCTAGACAGGAATGCCGGCCTATTTGAGGGTAGGAGGTCGTCTCCAAGGGTGGTGGTGGATAGAGCTATACTGCAGACGGGAGAGGTTACCGCAGCTACTACGTTGTTCTCTACTGAGATGGCCAGGGACATGTAGGACACTCTCTCCGCTGTCACAACGCCCAGGTTCGTCCTTGTTTCTTGGGTGCCCCCACTCCTTTGTCATCTCAAAGTAAACTTCGATAGTAGTATGTCGGTGGATGGTGTATCTGGGGGTGTCGGATTTGTGATCAGAGATCTTTTAACAGACTGGTAGCAGTCGGGGGTCGGTGCACGCCTGGGCTCACTGTTGTAGGGGCAGAGCTTCGGGTTGCATGAGAGGGGTTGTCATATGCGAGGAGGTTCCTCGGAGCCGAGCAGGTGTATCTCGAGGGGAATTCTTCTGTGGTGATTGACTGGATTCGAGGTGTAGATAGGTATAACGATGGCCATCCTCTCATCAGAGAGACCCATAAGCTGGTTCAAGAGATGGGCGGCTTCCAAGCAGCATATGTGTTTCGGAAGGCCAACAGGGCAGCAGACTGGGTCGCCTCCTTTGTCGCCCGGCATTCCGTAGAATTTCTCTGGACATTTATAGGAGACATTCCCTCTCCCTTGTACTCTTTACTTTCTCGTAATTTGGTAGGATGTACTCACGTTAGAGCTATATAGATTGCCGCTTTTACCAAAAAAAAAAGGATGGCGAGCGAAGCAATGCTGAATATTAATGCAGGACCCTTCCGAACGCCCTAAGGAACGAGGTTTAGCGGCCTTATGTGAGGACACGTGCGAATGTGGGTTTAGTTCCACATCAGTTGTTCGCTGAATAGACTTGGATACTTATACAAAATTAAGAAAGCTAAATAATATCTTCCGGCTAGCCATTTTGGGTGAAGTCTTGAGTTATCACAAATAATATCATAGCAAACATGGCCTATAACCTATGTGAATTAACGAATACTGCAATACGGATCTATTGGGGCTGACCACAGACCAATCGTAGTGCTTGTGATTAGATTTAAATTAATTTGAACTCTTAGCCTAATGAGAACACCAGGGCTTAAACAGCGGGAGGAAGAGGAAGAGTATGTGAGGACTCATGCGGACGTGTATTTAGTCCCACACGGATGATTTGATCTCAAGTTCCAAAAAATAATAGTAATGGATGTGCAGTAAGCCTGTTAACGGGCCAAGCTGCTCGGGCTCGGCTCGTTAGTCAAACGAGCCCAAGCCCGAGCTCAAAATGAGGCCCGTTTAAGTCCGAGCTCGAACTCGAGCAGCACACAAGCTCAAATAAGCCCGTGACTTAACAAGACCACATGAGTTTGAAATTCGACGGTCGAGATCATTTGGAAACCCAAACCTTGCATCCAACGGACCAAGGCCCTCCTCCCTAGCTCTCCCTCTCCTAGTCTCCTAATTTCCTAAGGGCTCGTTTGGTTCGCGGGAAGCATTTTCCTTCCTAGGAATATGATTCCTGGGAAACAAATTCCTAGGAAGAGGATGCCTAGGAAAGTACTTTTGGCATGTTTGGTTGACCATGGGAAAGTGACAAATTTTCAAGGTGCTTATGTTTGGTTGGCCATCCACTTTCCTAGGAAAGTTATATATAATTTCTATTATGCCCTTAATAAAAATTAGGTTTTTAATGCCTTTTTAATGCTTCTTTAATGCTGAAGGGACCTTTTGGGAAAAAGTAAAAATGGAGTGATTCCCGCCTCATGGGAAAGTAACTTTCCCATGTTTCTTATGGGAAAGACTTTTCCATGAAATGTGGGAATCACATTCCAATGGGAATACAACTTTTCCTTCTCTCTCCTTTAAAAACTCTAACCAAACAAGAGACATCTCATTACTTTCCCGTTGACCACACTTTCCCCCTTCTTTTCCCGCGAACCAAACGAGCCCTAAATGGGCAAATGGCTAAACCTCTTCGGCTCCTCTCCAACTCCAAGACAGACTCCAACCATCCTCCATTCCTCCTCCCGGCGGCCGATGCGGTGCTTCTCTTCTTTCTCATCGTCCTCCTCCTCGGCGTCTCGGTGAGTTCCCTCTTCTTTCCTCACTTCTCCTCATCGCGACGGCCTCCATCGCGATGGAAATCTGGTTCTCCTCTTTGCTCCTCTACCGTCATCTCTTTGCTCCATCATCTCTCTCCTTATCTGCTTTTGGTGCGACCTCCATCTCTGTCAGCGACCTCCACTTCAGGATCCTCCACCTCGCCAACCTTTCGATCTGTCGATCGCCAACCTTTCGATCTCGCCTGCCGTCATCGATCTCGGCCATCATCCCCAGCCCTAGCTGGCCCGCCGACGTGGTCAAGGACGAGAATTGCTGGACCGACGTCGACTATTGCAAGCAGATGAGGTGAGTCCTCAATTAAAAAAATCCCATTAATTGATTTTAGGCAGGAGGAAAAAAGGTGAGATTTTGAGGGGATTTTTGGTTTTTTTTTTTTTGAATCTTTTGAGGGTTTTTGGATCGGCAGATGCACGTGTGTGCAGCTGGAGAGGGTGAGTTCATGGCATCTTCTCGGATTAATTTAATGCTCTCTTGGAATGGATTAGAATACAAAGGATTTTGATGTCACCCACCTTCTTCGCCTTTGTTTGGCATTCACTGCGCCCATCTCTCTCCTCTCTATATCACTTTTCTAGTGAGTTTTCCTCTGTTCTCTTCATTTTTTTTGCTAATTGAGATTTTTGTATGAGCATAATGTGATTCCCAGTTGGTTTTGGGATTTGAGATTGCCTAGTTTTGGAATTCTAAGGTATTTTGGAATGGGATATTGATTTCCAAGCCTGTCGTCTTTCTTTGGCCGAACATATGTTTTCTCCTTTGTCGAAGAATGGTTTTCTATGCTCTTCTTCACTTATTTCTCTTCTTCAATTCCCGTGGCATCAGCGATGCTTAACTGAGAGTCTGCTTTAGGTTCGGTTTTCTTGAATGTATGAGTCAACTAAGTTCTATTTATTAATTTTGTTCTGAAAGGGGAAAATGATCTTTTGATTTTTGTTTGGTTTACTAAATCATGAAATCTTTGGATTGCTCTGCTGTAAAATGATGGTTGTCCGAGCTTTTCTGTTTTGTTATTTTTCTTCCACCTTTCTTCCTATAATATATATTTATGAGATACTCAGTAGCATTTCTTTTTCTCTTGAAGTTCTAATGGCTTTGGTACTAAATATGTAATTTGATTGGTTGTCTATGTTTTTCAAGAAATGTCAGATTGCCAACCTCAATCTGATCAACATGCCTCTACAGCTCATAGTGCAAATGAAATTGTTGAATTGGAAAATATTATGGATAAAGATAATGTAATGGACGAAATGAAAGAAATGGGTATAGAACAATCTTGGGATGACCCAAACAAGAGGAAGAGATATGAGGTGTGGACTGAATTTGAAATTGTAACAATAGATAGCAACACAAAGGCAAAATGCAATCATTGTAGCACTAAATTGGCATGGAAGAAGGGGGTGCCACAACTCATCTTAAAAGACATTTAAAAGCTTGCATGCCTCGAAAACTTTCTAGGTCTAGTGAAGACAAAGAGTTAAAACAAAGCTTATCGTCTTTGGAGGCTATTCAAAGTCATGCAATGCTAGCAACTTATAAGTATGATAAAGACAAGGTAAGAGAGATTCTTGCAAAGATGTTTATAGTGCATGAGTATCCTTTTAGGATGGTGGAACATCAGTTCTTTGTTTTATTCTGTAAAGCTCTTAACCCAAAATTTGAGCTAATAAAGCAAATTACTTTGAGGAATGACTGCATGAAAATGTTTGCAATTGAGAAGCAAAAGTTGAGGTCAATGTTAAGAAATGTTGATAGGATTAGCTTAACGATTGATCTATGGACCTCAAATCAAACAATAGGGTATATTTGCCTCACTGGATATTTTTTAGATTTTGAAGGAAGTTGCAAAAGAGAATTTTAAATTTTTGTAGCTTGGCACCTCCCCACACGGGAATTACTATTGCTGATTGTATTCTTCAGTGTCTAACTGAATGGGGGATTGAAGATAAAGTTTCCACTATTACGTTAGACAATGCATCTTCGAATGACACAACAATCAAGGTCTTGAGGGATAATTTTGCAATCAAAGGAAAGCTTTACTTCAATGGAAAAATATTTCATGTTCGCTGTTGTGCACATGTTTTGAACCTAATGGTACAAGATGGTTTATTAGAAATATGAGATGTAATTGAGAATATCCGCAAAAGTGTGAAATATTTGAAGATGTCTCCTTCACGACTTCATAAGTTTAATAACGTTGTTAAACAGTTGAAGTTGTCAACCTCTAAAATTCTTCAACTTGATGTGCCTACTCGATGGAACTCAACATATGAAATGCTAGAGTCAGCATTGGAGTTCAAACTGGTGTTTCCAATGTATAAAGAAAGAGACTCCAACTACAAATAGTTACCATCCGAGGAGGACTGGATACGAGATACAGAGGTTTCAAAATTTTTGAAAGTTTTTAATGAAGCCACAAAAGTGTTCTCAAGACATCAATATCCAACTTCGAATTTGTTCCTTAAAGAAATTTGGAGAGTGAAAAAGAAATTAAATGATATATCCTTCGATACTAGAGATTTTGTGATGCACATGACTTGAAGAATGAATGAAAAATTTAAGAAGTATTGGGGAGACTGTAACTTACTAATGGCAATTGGAGCAGTTTTGGATCCTCGCTATAAAATGCGGCTCATTATATTTTATTTTTCAAAAATTTATAGTGTGAATGTTTTTCAACGCCATATTGATGATGTTCGTGAAGCTTTAGATATGCTACTCAAGGAATATGTATCTTCAGAGGGACAAATATATGTTAGTGCTAGCAATGTCACTAGTACCTCCTCTAAACTGAAAAGAAAAGAAGGGATGATGATAACTTTGATATGCGGGCTGAACAACATGGGGATGTTCTTCCTGCAAACAAAACTGAGTTGGACATATATCTAGAAGAAGGTATTTACAAACCTAGTGATGAAGACTATGACAAGTTTGATGCTTTGAACTGGTGGAAAGCCAACACCCTAAAATTTTGCTATCTATCAAAGATGGCTCGGGTCATACTATCCATTCCTATTACTACTGCTACTTTAGGGGCCACATTTAGTGCTAGAGGTAGAGTGCTTGATCAATATTGTAGCTCTTTGAAGCCTGAGACTATACAAGTTTTGATTTGTACTGGAGATTGGTTGCGTCATGAGCTTGGATTGGAGCAGTCATCAAATGTAAGTATCATTTATAGTATTTAATATATCTTTTAATAGTTAGTTTTTCAATTTATAATTTCTGGTTTCTTGTTTAATTTACAGGTTGATGAAGAGTTTATGCAATGGAACATAGAGACGTCTAAACTAGACTACTTGAGAACTTGAGATTTATTATGTTTATTGTGCTTCTTGAACTTTTTTGTAGAACTTGATTTGTATTGGATGTTTTTTAGTTTGTTGGGGTTTCACTTAGACCATTTAAATTCTCTTTGATTGTCATTGCCTTTGTGCTTGGATATGGTTAATTCTTTTCTTTTTAGTCTGCGACCGGGCTTGCTGTCATTGCCTTTTTTTGTCTGTGACCATTTCAACAATTGCCAGCCCACTTGATGGATCAACAGAAACAAGTTAGTCATGTTCATGGTTCTACATCCTTTAGTTCTGGGTCGTCATTTTATGGTATAGATGGACGTCCATATTACAATGCTGAAGATGGAGCTAGTGGTGCAGATAAAGATCATATGACTTCTCTGCAAAGAAATTTTGGTCCAAGTTCATCCACCTATGAGCAGGAGGTATCTTATTGTTATTCTTCTACAGTTCTACTCAAGGTAATGCTTCATTTAGCATTTGGCTTTGTGCATGAATGATATCCCAAGTGCTGCTGCCATCTACGTTGGTCATTTGTCTTTGTTTTTATTTGACAATTTCATGCTAACAGTATCCTTTACTTTGGGTTACTGCATGAATTTGCTGTCCACAAAGGACAGCTTCCTTCAAATTTGTCAGTTGTATTATTGTACTAATATTGGATGCAGAACCTCTGGAATCTTCAATAGTGAGCACTCAAGATGTTGACATTAGTTGCAAGCTTTACAGATCATTATTTGTCCTTACGGTAACTGTTATTTGTTTTGGTCATATAGACTAATCTTTTGCTGATTTTCAGCTTCCATATGATGTATATGGCTATATTTTGATTTCTTAATATTCTTATCTTTTTCTGCAGAGACAGATGCTGTAATTTATGCGAACTTGAACAGCCAAATTTGTTCCCTAGTTTTGATGCATAATCTGGTGATTATTTTCCAAAATTATTAGATCAAAGGAAAGACATCATGAATTTAAAAAATCACATGTAATTGCTGGAATTGGGTTTTAAATTTTAAAGATCCTTTTCAATTTCAGGAGCTAGGCCTATTAGCTGGAACACTGGTTGGAACTTCACTTATTTAGCAATGGATCGCGGTTGATCTTAGTGGTCTGGGAGGAAAAGCGAGACCTTGTTGGAGTTGGGTCATCGAGCAGTGTTCGTCAGCTATCCATCTTCATCTTTGTTTAGTTTATTATACCTGTTGTAGGATTTTCACCCTACAACAGCCCACACACCGGCCAAGCAGGGAAAGCGACTGCGTTCCTTCCCGAGGTATTGTCCGCTTTGGGGCTAACCCACAGGGGGCTTGGGCGACCCCTCACGGTTTTGTCCCACAAAAGGGCCCTCGGGAGGAAAGGTTGGACCTCCTCATTATAAGGCACAGACCTTTCCGCTGATTAGCCGATGTGGGACTAAAGTTCGGAACCCCATCCCACAATTGCGAAATTTTCACCCCGACAACAGCCCACACACTGGCCGAGCAGGGAAAGCGACTGCGTCCCTTCCCGAGGTATTGTCCGCTTTGGGGCTAACTCTGCGGGCGTGGAGCTCGCACAGGGCGCACACCTGACCTGCGGGCGCGGAGCTTGCAGGGTTAGCCCCAAAACGGACAATACCTCGGGAAGGGACGCAGTCGCTTTCCCTGCTCGGCCGGTGTGTGGGCTGTTGTCGGGGTGAAAATCCCGCAACAGTTGGCGCTAGAAGGAGGGCCCCGGCTGCGCACAGACCTTCCCGCTGGGGGGGCTGTGTTGTGGGATGGGGTTCCGAACTTTAGTTCCACATCGGCTAATCAGCGGAAAGGTCTGTGCCTTATAATGAGGAGGTCCAACCTTTCCTCCCGAGGGTCCTTTTGTGGGACAAAACCGTGAGGGGTCGCCCAAGCCCCCTGTGCAAGCTCCGCGCCCGCAGGTCGGGTGTGCGCCCTGTGCGAGCTCCGCGCCCGCAGGGTTAGCCCCAAAGCGGGCAATACCCCGGGAAGGGACGCAGTCGCTTTCCCTGCTCGGCCGGTGTGTGGGCTGTTGTCGGGGTGAAAATCCTACAACAATACCTTTTTATGTAGGCAAGAGCCAATCCTGTTAACAGCAATGGCTGTTTAGAGATGCTTAGCGTAAGCTGATTTCAATGGCAGATCTGTTAACTCTCATGCCATGGAATGAACAGTGCAGCTTTGTTATGCATATGCCATTGGTTTGATGGCTGTGATCGAATACTGCTGGCTGCTTTATATTACTGTTTTTCTTCATGAATTTGAACTGATTGCAATGCCTTTTCAGATACCTTTCATGAGATATAACTAGGTGGCAACGAGTGCAATGCCCTTTCAGATACCTTTCACGAGGTCAAGAGGAAGTGTGATAAGAGAAAAGAGGTATTTCATTGTTATTTTGCTTGCATTTATTTAATTTTAATTCTGTAATGTTTTTTCATTCTCATTAGGATTGCTGAGTAAGTATTTTTCATGGAACAAGTTTTCAATTTCTGTCTGATCACCCTTTTTTTTTGTTGCACTCAAGGAATTAAAATCCATTCTAAATTCAGAGAATAAGATTATCAAGGTCAATGCCATTGTATATAACATTGTATTTCTATGAATATGCATGCCATTTTTCTATACTATTCATACATTTGTTCCTATAACATGGCAATTCAGGTTGGTGAATATGCCATTGTATTTGTTCCTATAACATGCCATTGTATACTTTTTTCTTCACAAGCAAATTCAGCAAATTCTTAGTTGTTTGAAAACAGGTTGGTGAATGCTACTTATCCGAGTCTTTGATTTGCCATTTCGAAACATGCAAATTAGTTCCCTTTCTTTTTTGAAAAAAAACCCTACAAATTATTTCTTACATTTGCTTTTATAATCTTGTTTTGTTTAGTAGCCACAGCACCTAATTGCTTGTTTGCCATGATACAGTTTGACTTGCGTCCAAGGTGGTCGTTGGGTGAGGAATACTCCCAAGGGAAAAGCGAAGCTCGTTCCTTGAAAAGAGCCAGGATACACCCATAGTTGACATCGCCATAGTTGCTGTCGTGCATCACAGGCTGAACTGATGCGTCAAATAGTCAATTTTCTCCTTCCAGGCCACAGGATGTTGCTGAAATGGAGGTTATCAACTCAAACCACATCCAGAACACCTGGCCGTCACCATAGCTTGCTCATGCAGTGCTCTCTTTATAAATTAAGCAGCGGAGGACAGCGATGAATGTCTAATTCAAAATTTTCTTGTCCTTTTTATTGGCAGCCAATCTGATGAATACGATTTAAGATGTCTTCGTTCACGATAATGCATCTTTTTAACAACTTGTGTTCATACTTTCCTTTAATTTCATGTGACACTTGTATCTGTGGTCTTATGCTACTGCAAGGCGCTGAGCCAAAAAGAATTTATGCTGGCATAATCAAATCTCTCAATCTGAGACTTCTGTAGCCCAATCTTGCTCGTCCATTTCCTACTTGTTTATTGTTTTAGCACTTTATGATTTCTTTTATATACATTCAAATTATTTCTGTGTTGTTTCAAGAAACCAAAAAACAGACCATTGAGCTCGTATCGAACCCGAGCCCGAGCCCGAGCCTGAGCTCGAGCTCAAGCCCGAACCTTTGTTTTGCCAAGCAAGTCCGAGCTCGAGCCCAATACAGAGCTCGGTACCAAGCCCGAGCCTGAGCCTCGGCTCGGCTCGTTAAGAGGCCTAATATGCAGGCCTCTTCACTTCTTTATGACTAACATCCATTGTAACTATATGCTATGTCTGACCTTATTCTTTTACCGTTTCATTTGTTGTTCCCCTTCTTAGCTGCTTCCGCTGCCGGTAGTTATTGTCTTATAACATATAAGATCATCCAGATTCCGCGAGGACATAAGCAACTACTCAATTTGCACTCTTGCTGGAAGTCCGTAATTGCACAACACATACACATAACACAATTTATTTCTTAAAAGACTCCAGTCTCACAGATTATTTCACAAGCATGGTTGCTAAAAACTATGGATGATTTAATGTTTACTTGATAATATAAAAGTAGTTTAGAACCACAATATAGTTGCAGAATGTTTCATGGGACAAGTGCTTAAGAACCAAGCAAATGAGACGAAAGGATACGAGAAACAATTTGGCGAGATTGTATGAAGGTTAGCTTGAAATCAGAAAACTGTGGAATTGCACTTCCGGGGTGCTGCTGAGGTAATCGCAATATACAATTAACATGCGAGGGAATCGTAAAAGCTGGTAGCAAGAACGTTATACAAGATTGTTGCGGAAACAACACCAATAGAACGTTGGTTCGGATGTTGTGCTGGATTTCTGCTAATTAAGAGCAATAATGTAGCGTATAAACTATCTGGCAACAGAGTAGCCCTGGAAGTTGCCTTCGTAATGGCTTGAACAATTAGTGAAAAGTGCAGTCGTTTTTCCTGGTGGCCTTGGAAGCAGAGACTCAAGGCAGCCCTTATGACGATATGCTGGAGTTTGTGTTGAGGGGTTTGAGAAGAGGATGGAAGATGCGAAAATCTATCATAGCTGTAAAAGGATCGGTGGAAGTTTCCCTCGATGCAGAGTATGTTAAAATCTATCAGATTGTTATCGTTGAGTATGTTTTTTTGCTTGCTGGATGTCTTACGGGATCACATCTTTTTAAGCTTTTTGCAGGTCATAATTCATTTTCAGGGCTATTACCTTATTATGATTATGTCGGCAGAGCAAATAAAATCCTGAGCCATTAGTTTGAAATGTTATTTTGGGGTCTAATGATTGCACCGACAGCTTTGAAGAACAGAGCAGTTACAGTGAAACTGGTGAATGAAACTTTGGTATATTAAACATGCGCAAATGATTGCAGAGGTGTGCTGGGAGACTTGGAGGGAGAGAAATGCCCGCCCGTCTATTTCTGCACGAGAAAGGATCTTTTTGCCATGCAGAAGATTCTTCAATCATCCCGGCCGGAGTTGGGTCCACATCTGTTCTTTGAAGAAGGAAGCTGAGGGAGACTGATGCATCGGGACGTTAGCTGCTAGGGCGGAGCTTATGGCAGCTTGGGAGGGTCTCACTTTCGCGAGCCGATGGCTGGGGGTAGAGCACATCATCTTGGAGGGAAACTCAGCCACTGTGATAGACTGGATTCGAGAGGAGAGGTAGAGGGGGGATGCGAGCCCTCTACTTTAGGACATCTGATAGTTATTAGGAGGTTGTAGTACCTTTAGATTGTGCATGCCTACCTAAAGATAAACCGAGCTGCCAATTAGGTGGCTATCTATGCGACGCAGCATTCTAGAGAGATCCTTTGGACTCATCAGAAGGTCTTTCAAGCACCGTTGTGCTAGGTTCTTGCTTTTGATTCGGTTGGCTACACCTACACTAGAGAAGAATGAGTAGCCGGTGTATCAAAAAAAAAAGAAAAAAAAAAGAAAAGAAGCTGAGCATCAGCGCCTCTGGAGTAGACTTGAATGCTTGGCGCCTTCTTTTTTTGCACTTTCTTTGCACTCCGTAACAATCTTGTAAACTCATTGGAACTTCTCTGTAATTCTGTACACTATTTTAATTAGTAAACGGAGGGTAGCGACCTGCTACCTGCTATTTCCATAAACAATCTAATAGTCTGCTTTTGTTCTTCAAAGACCAGAGTCTACTCAAGGCAAACAGGTGACCCCAGTGCTTGAAGAGTTGCTCCTCGTTGTGAACAACAAATTTCAGCACCATTCATGGGAGTGTTAGCTTCTTTATATCACTGTAAACAATACTACAATGACGTGGAGAGTCTGATTTGAGCTCCCGCATACAAACTCCATATTTTGGAGAAAGAAATTAATGCCCATAAGGTGTAAGATAATGGTAGAAGGTTTACATGTTATGTACATAACCACATAGCAAAAGTTAAGTAGCTGATATAGAGTTGTATATAATTTGGGTCGGATCGGTTTCGAGTTATTTTTGAAATCAAACATATTTAAATTGATTTCCTAAAATCGAAATGAGGAAACCAAATCGACCATTGAAAAAAGGGATTGGAATCGATCCAAAAAATTTGCTTCGGTTCGGGTTATTAGGTTGAATAAGACTAGGCTAAATGGGGCTTCTGTTAAATAAATTATGCTAAATATGCGTCTATCAGATTTCCAAGCCTGAATATTTTAGATTGTTTCTATAATATTTAAAACCACACACACACATATATGCGTGCATGTATTTATGTATGTATGTATATATAAGTTGGTTCGGTTTAAATATGTATGTATGTATGCATGCATGTATATATGAGTTGGTTCAGTATAAATTGATTTTTAAAATTTAAGCTAAAATCAAAATAATTTTTCAGTTTGAAGAATTTCCAAATCAAAACCAAAGTGGATATGAAAACTTGACTTAAACAAAACTAAAATAACAAGTTCAAATTGGTTTTATGGTTTGGTTTGTTTTCTTGCACAACCTCAGTAGAATCTATATTTCTTGCAGATGGTAGGTGGGAATCTAGAATTTTTGCAAATCTCGAGGAATAGAGTAATTTACTCTGGTGAAGAATAAAAGGATGCCTTGTGGCCGCTGGGCAGGGCAACAAACAGGCGGAAACAGTGCAAAATTCGGGCCATGCGGGTTCGCTAATTCGCAGATGCGAAATTCGGGTCTCTGAGCTCCTGCTTTCTCTAAAATTCGGAGCGGACCAAGAACAACCAACCCCGTGGGCCGCGTCCGCCGCTGCCCGTAAAACGTTTAACCTCTTGTTAAAAAACGGAACTTTTGGACCTCTGTACGCTCCGCGTGGGTGGCTGTGGGAGAGGCGTAGAAAGCTCCTCCACCGCCGGTGGTGGAAAAAACAAGGTGAAAGAAGATGATGTCGGGCGGTGGCTACACCTCCATCGACAACCAGAAGGTCCCCAGATCCGTTCCGGTATGCCACCGTCTCCCTCTCCTCTCTCTCTCATCTCGCTTATTTATCTATTCTCACTCCCATCCCCTTCTTCGTCTTCTTGCAGGCCGTCTCCGGTCCGGATCAGGTCACCGTCAAATTCGCAGGTTGGGGTTAGGGTTAGAATTCGGCTTTTTTAGAGTTTTCAGATCTGATGTTGTTTTGTTTCTTGGGTGGGATCACTGATGCTTGATTCGATGCGCTACAGAGTCCAATCTCCAGACGTTTCCACCTTCGGAGGCCCAGGGCAAAATCTCCGCCGTCTTCCGTCCCCCTTCCGATGCCGACGGTACCAGATCCATCTCCATGAAATCATCTTTGTTGCTTTTGATATTTTGATTCGGTACCTGTTTCATCTTTGATTCGTGTTTTCTGTGGTTTCTAAATTGTTGTCTGATCTGGATTTGCATTCTTGACAGATACGTTCTCGAAGCCGGCTCGGGGGAGCTCCGATGAGTCGCAACCAGCGGGATGGATGCACAAATTCACGGTGGGAGCTTACAAGCCCTACTTCGATGTTGACACGTCGGATGTTCTGGAGAGGATAAGAGACTCTCTCTTCCCCTTCAAAGGGAGTTTCACCGAGAAGACGGCTGAAAATCCGGACTTGTATATTCCTCATCTCATCTCCACATGATCTACTACTTCATTATTACCCATATTACCTGCGAGTTTTCAATCTAATGTAGCTCTTTAGGGCATGTCGTGGTAATGACTGCTTGTTGGGAAAAGCTCTCCGATTGTCTCCTAGTCTTTTAATCTTCCTACGGGCATATGATTCTTGATTGGTTATGGATTACTTGCATTTCGTATGTTATCAATACATTAGTATTGCAATTCATTCTTATCCAGTTCTTGGAATTGACGAGACATGTCAGCACTGAGACGTGAACATCCCTAAGTTTGTCACTACCGTGAATTGGGTGGTCTTCTGAATTTGATGTAAGGACTGCAACATATTAGTAGAAATCGATTGAGAAACATAAATGAATTGTGACCAGCAAGAAATATGTGATTGAGAAATGCTGGCTTGCTATTGGGTGCAAAATTGAAAGATGAAAAAAATTGTGAAAAAAATGAGCAAACTTGGCAGATGAAAAAATTCAGGTGAAAAAAAATTGAGCTTTATCTGTAGCAATATTGTTCAGTAAATGTGCAGTCTCTGTAACTATTTTTTTTTGTCTCTGCAGCAATATTTTTCTTCTCCTTCGTAGATTTTTACGCACAGAGGTTGAAGAAGTTTGGTGTGGTTCAATTTTTAATTTGGAGAATAGGGACTCGGGCTACCATAACCTGACTAAAAGTTTTCTGTAATTGGCTGTATTATTCTGCCAAAGTCACTCACCTGTTTGTTTATATCAAACACTCCTATATACAAGATCTTTGAGCCTAGAAACTAGCACAAAAGGCTGTGGACCAATACAAGCCCCATTCCTATACCATACATCCACATATTATTGGTTTCTCCTTGTTATCCAATTTTTACAGCTACATTTGGGTTTGGGGAACACGACAAGATCTTCCTGAAGAACAGTAGATGGTCTTTTCCTTTGTACCGTGGGATAAAAGATCATTTTCATTTTGTGTAGATGAATTTCATATCAAGGATTTATGTTTTTAGAAATGCATTTTGGAGGACTTCCTCAAGAGGTAGTGACAAAATCTAGGAGGCAGACTCTGGTCAACAGGAGCCATTGAGATGACATGGCCTTCTACATAGTTGAAGGCATTAACAAGAATACAAGTATCACATCTGATTGATTTATGTTAATCATGTAAAACATGCCTCCTGTATGAACTTGCTTTTGGTTATCAGTTTGTATGGTTCAAACGTGTTGTCTTTTTGAGGTGTACCAGTCTTCAGAGTTATTGATGCAGTGTAAATTTCTAATTTTGATAAATCATAACCTCATTCAGAGCTAGCTAAGTCTAAATTCACAGTTGTGCCACAACTAACAGTTGCATATCAAATTATAGCAACATTTCATGCATTAAGTTTCGTGACCATTTTTTTGTTAGGTAAACTTGCATTAGGACTTCTATTTCATCATAGAGACTAGAACTAGTCAAAGTCAATTTATCTGACCTTAGTTTTTTGTGGCTCAAAATCACTGTAAATTTCAATATGAGATTTTGAGTCCTAGCAATTTTTCCAGGTTCTGCCAAGTCCTAGCCCATCCTGAAATTGCTTGTGGCACCAGTCTCACAAGTCTTTTCTAATTTATGCTGACCCAATTTAACCAAACTGATTTGTATCATTGCAAAACAATGAGTAACACATAGCAAGAAAAAGGCCTTAACTTCATTTTAACTAAAGAAACAATTACTAATAACAAAGATTTATTTACTGTAGATAGCAGACTAGGTCAAAGAGACCCCAGATAATCATTGTTGCTATACATTTGGACTGGTATTAGCAATTTCCAGCTTAACTTCTAAATCTTCTTCTTGATTGATGACACATGTTTTCTGCTGAGCACTGAACTGCAAGATTTATCATAATTGAAGCTGCATTAGGTCTTCTCTTCTGGCTGTGTTGAAGTGAAAAGTGTTAAGTAATGTTTGTATCTTTGTCTACTACAAAATTTCATCATAAGGTTTTCCTCAGAATCCCATGTCTTGAATACTTATCTTTAAATCTCACTAAGAAGGAACCCACTTTCCTTGGCTTTGCAGAAAAACTTGGTAAGGAAGCTAAAGCTAAGTAGAAAAATATATATTGAAGTTCTGCTGCCTGATAATGATATAGGACGAGCCATTGATCTGTCGACCGTGCTCTTGTCATGCTCGTTCTCCTGCCTATCCTTTTCATTTTAGTACTTCTCTTTTTTCCACGACAGTCTTATATTACTGATGATAACATTTCCACATCAACTGTAAAAGCCAGCAAAAGATTTGTCCTTTTAATATTACACACACACACACATATAGGGATGGATTACACTCCCCTCAAGAGGAGAGGTTTTATTTTCCTTTCAAATCCACAGCAAAATGGAATGTCCAAATTAAAACTTCACACTATTGATTGTGATCTATACCGCTAAAGATACCTTAAACTCAAAACTCACATATTTTAGTGGTCTCTAATCATGTGGACACAAAAATAGGCGGTTTTCATTGTATTATTGTGCTAAAATATATGATAAAATATTTAGATTGAGAATCCATCTTATCAATTATGATCTACACACATTAAAATATAATATAGATTGAAAATCAACGGATTCTAGTGATGATAGCAAAACATGGTCTCACATTATTTTAACCTTTTTTTAACCTGCTTGATGCAGATTAAGACTAGCAAAACACATGATTTGTGGTTTCTAAGCATTTTTAATAGTATAGGTCATAATCAACAGTCTAGATCTGTAATTTGGTTGGCCCCTTGTTAATCTTGGACTCGAGAAGAGTAGATGCCCTTTCATTTGGATAGGAGCAAAGTCCATGTGTGTATGTTTATCCATATTAGAGTATTTGGGAATAATTTATAACTAATTAAAACTGAAGACACATATATGCACATGCATATGTGTATGGCATACAAATGTGGTTGATTTTTTGATATTTGAAAATGATGAGGGATTGCCCATGTACCTTGCTTTTGTAATGTGCTTGTCTTATGCCTTTTTTCATTGTACATTGATTTTTGTTTCTCCATTACTCCATATCAATAATACGAACAGTAAACAAAAGGAGGCAAGTTCATTCTCTATATTGGAGTTACAAAAAGGCTTTAGAAAACTGAAAAGGGGAAAGCAAGTAATCTTATACCTGTAATGCTTAGCATTTTCACATAAATTTGTTACTCAATACGCAACTCTGTTTTTCCAATTCAACAGAAAAATATCTGAAATAAAATAATGATAATTTATTTTTAGGAAGCAGGAAAATAATCAAGAAAATCATAGATGATGTGTAAGTATAAACACAATTCTTTTACCGTCAATTTGGGTTTGGCTATGAATCCTCCTTTGCCACTTGATCCTATCCAGGGTAAGTTTTTCATGATGGAACTCTTACATCATTGGCGATGGCACCAGTCATTATTTGGCTTCACAAGTGAATTATACAGATGTTTGCATCTCTCAGTTTCATATAATTGTCACATGTGCATATGCCTGAACTAAGAAAGCTAGCACATCAACTTATCTTTTGGTTCAAAATTTCTCAAATGATTCTGTAAATTGCAGCATGCAGGTTCTAGAGTTGAATGTGTGATTCATAATATTGTAATAACACTTTCTGTTTGAATTGCTTCATTTTTTGATCATGTTTAATTCCTTCTTTTGTTAATGAAGACTCATGCCTACATACAGAACAGGTGCATTACTTTATGGTGCAAATCCTAGTCTTCATGCCTAATTTCTTGAATAACTTACAATATACTGTAATGAATTTGATCATATGATTTGGGCAGGTATGGTCCATTCTGGATCTGCACTACTTTGATATTTGTAGCAGCAGCTATTGGCACATTTGTTACATACTTGGCACACAAATTGGAGAACAAAGAGTGGAACTATGACATTAACCTGGTCACATGGTCCGCTGGTTTGTTTTATGGCTATGTTACTTTTGTCCCTCTTGGACTGTACATCATTCTCAAGTACTTCTCAGCACCATCCGGGCTTGTTCAACTGTGGTGCCTATATGGATACTCTCTATTCATATTCATTCCTGCCCTGGTAAGTTCTACAAATTTAGTTACATAGAACGAGTTCATCATATAAGCAGACAGCAATGTCCTTTGTGTCTACCTTCTCATCCTCTTGCTCAGTGAACAATTTATTTTGTAAAACAGCATCCTTGGATTATGAGATCGAATAGGCATAGATTGGCAAAATATGCATTTTGTTGAGTTTGTTGGCTTAAATTAATCAATTTAGTGCATCTATTTAGGCCTTGTCTTGGATTGCTATTAGTAGTAGAGCCTTTAAAGCATTTGGAAGTAGAGCTTTTGAGAAGTAGAGCTTTTACAAAAGGTCATTTGCTGTTTGGTAACTATATTCGTGAAGTGCTGTGGCACTTTAATGTTTGTTTGGTAACCAAACTGATAAAGTGCTTTTGGTATGACAAAATAATGATAAAGGACATTACATACTATTGCATAGTAGAGTATAATACAGTGTAATATTACATATTATTATATATTAAAATATTATTACATAGTATAATATTATGGTAATGTAATATATTGTGATATATTTTTGGAATATAAGATAATATTGTAATGTAACACAATAATGTTATATAATAATACTATTACATAATAATATTACATAGTATATAATTATAATCTATTCTAATATTATATTATAAGATAGAATTATTTTAATTATAATGTACATTAATATTATATAGTATAGTGTATAATAAATAATATGAAAAGAGATGATATAATATACTATAAGAATTTATTATTATATATTAAAATATTACTACATAGTATAATATTATTATAATATACTATAATGCAATATATTATTGTAATATAATATAATTAGTAATGTATTATTATATTATTATAGTAATCTAATGTAATATAATAGTGTAATAATATAATGTAATATAATATAATATGATATGATATAATATAATATATTTATAGTGTCATAATATATATGATATAATATGGTATAATATAATATAATAGAATATCATATCAAGTATATATTTGTTCATGGGCATTTTGGTCACAACAAAATTTTTATTAAATCTAAAATAGCTTTCCAACATCTGGTAGAAAGCATTTTTGGGGAGAAGCTCTAAAATGGAGCTTTTCCCAAGTAGATCTTTTTCAGCTTTTTGGCAAAACCAAAATAGCTTCCAAATTTTTACCAAACATCACCATACCATCCAACAGTACTTTTGGAGGGTTATAGAGAATGCTTTCTGGCTCTCCAAAAGCTTTGCCAAATAGGGCCTTAATCATTTGTCATGGACTTCTTGCATTTAATGCATCAAGAAAGGTTGATTTGCCTACCAACCAACTGGCCCTTTGAGTTTTCGTGGAGGAGGCTTTTCCCTTTCTTGAACGTTTCCTGGACATGACATATGATGCAGGGCTAATAGTTGGTTCAGAACTGATTGTAAAGTATGACAAGGCTTTTTGTTAGTTAGATCTCATGGCTGAATGCTGTAATTTGAAGCTGTCTTAAAATAGGTTCTTACATGTTTTTTTTTTCATTTATGGTTGAAAACGGTACTTTTCTGGTTCGCATGCTTGCTAACTTTTTTATCTTCCTTGTATTCCTATACACTACATGCATTTCGGGGAATTGAGTTCCTTAAAATGTGATGTTACCATGCAGGGTGAGATCAAGATACAAGGCTTCTATTTGAGGGATTGTTTTGGTCAACTTGGGGTTTTAGACACATCATTTGTTTAATTTCAGCTATTCTCTATAAATTTGGTCATAACCAAAAGAATATTTTACCCTGAAATTAGAAAATTCAGTTCCTGGAAGCTATTGGAAGAAATGTGTTTTGAACCCTCTTGGTTTTGAACAGAATTCAAACATCTTGACATGGATCATTCCATCAGGCTTGATTGAAAAGCCCTAGGAACCACTTATGTCCTCCTGCATGTATGAAATTTGCAAATTGTTCTGCTAGACATTAGATTTCCAACATGACTGAATCGTACGTATGTATGTATTGCCTGTTAAGCTGGAAACTTGTTCATTCTTTTGTTTATGTTTGTCTCTCTGGTGGAACTATTTAAATTTAATTTTGGTTGTATGATATCTGTTTAGTTTCTCAGCTAACATCTCCATGATTTGGTTGGTTTTGGCGAATCTAACTAGTATGTATGTACGTATGTATGTATATGTGGTGAATCTAACTGGTATGTATATTTTGGCTGTTAAGCTGGAAACCTGTTTCATTATTTTGTTTGTGTTTGTCTCTCTGGTAGACTATTTATATTTAATTTTGGTTGTATGAGATCTGTTTAGTTTCTCGGTCAACATCTCCATGATTTGGTTGTTTTGGCGAATCTGACTGGAACATTTTGCATTGTGACAGTGCCTCTCCATTGTACCAGTAGAGATCTTCAGATGGGTGATTGTTGGTGTTGCAGGGTTTATGTCAGCAACTTTCGTTGCTCTTAACCTCCGGACCCACATTAAATCAGCTGGCGAGAGATGGTTCTTCATTGTTGCTGGAATATTTTTGTTGCAATTGGCTCTTGCTGTCATACTGAAACTCTATGTTTTCACTCTAACTGTAGGAGCAGTTTAGGTCTAGATTTCAGGACAGACATCATTGGAAGAGATCCGGAGAAGACATACGAGGATTTTTTTTGTTTTTTTGTTACTGTGGTTGTATTTTGTGTATTAGTTCAAGCAAATGAACATACTTCTGTAATCCATTTGCATTCGTTCATCTTTTAATTTTAGTAACCTTGTAAGCTGGCTGTAGCCAGGTTCTGCCTTTCTATCATCAGTGCACCACTCTTGCGGATAAAACAGTTTACTCTTTGCTTATCTGTATTGATATGCCCCACCATCAAAAGCTGTTAATACAAAGCAAATAGATGAAGGAATATAATATTTCAAAATAAATATTGCAAGGTCCAGCAGGCTACTTTTGTTTTAAAAACTTTATTTTTGTGCTAGAGAACTATCTTACCGGAGCCTGGGTGGTCTACTTTTGCTGTTTCTTTCCTGGTGATTTCATCTAATAAGTTTCATGGCTTGCAGAACAGCCCATACAAGAGACGACGTCTCTTCATCTCTTGAGAGTTCTGGAACTCGTTGCTGTCAAGTCCTTGAATGAGATCAGGTGGAAAGAGGGCTCTCCAGGTATCTCTCTTGTTAGGGAGTGGGAAAGTGTTTATCATTGACTAATGCCCCAGTGCTCCTTTTGTTTGTTTGTCGCTCGCAAGGTCGGACACTATCACAATACATGGCGGGGCTTTTTGGCTAAGATATCAAATGTTCTTTTACCCTTCTTACGTATATACACGTTATTTTGGTTAACAAGGACATCCCTATGCTCCATCTTCGATTAAATCGTGCCATATATCCTTCCCTGGCGGAGATGGATGAAAGCTCAAAGGAAAAGGTGAAAAAAGCAGACAAGATCATGGCGTAGCACTCCAAAATCAATTTTCTGAATTCACACAGAATATTTCTTTGCCGTATGAAGATTATGAATAGAGCAAAAGAATCAAATTAAGATGGTGGAAAGGCTAATGAATAATGCAGTTGAATTTAATCCACATCCGGTTAAGCATACTGCGAAATATAGCCCGTTTATTCCAGTCGAGTTCACGGAGGACGGTCCGCCAATTTCGATCGCCTTGCTCGCCTTCTCATGGAAAGCTAACATAGACCACGGACCTGGGCTTCATTGAGTCGAGCCAACTCAGGAACCGGCGTTGGTCCCAGCTGGCCCGCCCCGTCGACGTCTCGGTTGGCCTCGATGCACCATGGCTCGACGCCATCGAAGAAGCTGTTGAGTACCATCTCCCTTCGGCGGCAGACTCCGCTTCCAGCGCGTCGCGTTGGAGCTTCTGGAGACCACCACCCGGCGATGACGAGGCAAGCCGAAGCCGGGCACCAGTAACGGCTCCAGCTCGTGGGGAGACTGCCTCATGGATGCCGTGGCGCTGGACGGGGTGGCAGCACGGGAAGGCGAAGCGGGCGACGGAGGATTTGACGAAGAGATCGAGGTTCTCGCAGCCGTCGGGGTTGCCGGTGGCGTGGAAGCGTTGGATGGCGGCGTAGGGGAGACAGGCGTTGACCAGGGTGGTGACGAGGACGCCGCGCTCATGTGGCCCTGGAGCTGGGCCATGCCCGTGTCATGTGGCCCTCGTGATTGAAGCAAAATGAAGTGGGTATTGAGGCACTCGTATAGGAGCAAACCAAAACATAATAGCCCCAGGAAGAAAAATGTTAGCGATAATTGCTCAAAATTGGAGAAAAGATTAATAGTCCTCTGACCCTGGTAGGGAAGGAACAACAAAATCCAGGCCCCAATACGACCACTTCACTTAGAGATTTTGGCCGAAGGAAAAAAAAATGATTCGGAATGCTCCTGAAATGCAAGAATTTTAGAATTTTGTATGAAACATAACCCCTGACTGCACTGGCATTATCTAAGAAATTACTTCATCCTCTCTAAATCCAAATTAGGAAATCGCATTCAAAAAATGGAGCTACGGGGAAACTGCAATTCGTTTCCAGGAATGCATTTGAACACAAAACCAGAAACTTGAGTTAGAACAGTACCAAGTAAATAGGTGGAATACCTGATGGACTCTTGCAGCCAACTGCTCTGCGGTGAAACTTGATAACACGGGCACAACCCTCCGAGCAAGGATATGGCCAGAAACATAGTGCTCATCTATAAAATGAACCATGGGGCCAGAATATCTGCAAGTGTGATGACATAATCTCACCATTAGAATTTAGAGAGGAGGAAAAAAAATGCAGTACATATACCTTTAATTGGAGACTGGAAAAAGGCAAATACTGGTTATTGAAGATCAAATTGTACAAAAACACTCTGCTGAGAGAGGACACTGTACAAAGTTGATTCTAGATTTACTTCAAAACAAAGTTGACCACACATGTAAGCCAAATGGCAGCCATCCGTCATTGATCCTAGCATATATAAAGGTCAACTTATAGGGAAGAACTCTCATATCACCCTGGCATATGAATTCTCCCCAAAATAAAATAAATATCTTATGTTCCTTATAAGGTGAACAACTTGAAGCACCTGTTGGAAAATCTCATGCCAAAATCACAGCCTGCTCCACCCAAATAACAACTATTTGCCATTTAAAAAAGCCTATGAATATGGGACGAGACTCAGATTTTTGTGATTTACAATAAACTATGGGCCTGCTACTTGGCTGACCATAATTCCACAACATTGCTTATATTGTCAACCCTAAAATTAACTAGCATAGCGCAGGTGTGACCTAATTTTATTGCTAGAATATGATCTTCATGGTCTCTTTGAATAAATTTATAATACTGAATTCAAGTTTGAGAATCTTACCTTCGCTATCTATGAAGCTTACAATGCAAATTTTACTATGAAAATAAGTTAATAATGCAGATAAAACAATTTATCTGCAGCAGTTCAACTGGCGTATATGACAGCACCATTGAAGGTTTGTACTTTTTGAAAGTCGGAGACCATGCAGACTACAATTATCCAGAGCCAGATTCTTGGAGATACACCGCCCAAACCCCAGCCTAGAATCTTTCATTGCTAAGCAAGGACATGCGACCCTTGGGGAAATCCTAATTCACCAGCACTATGAGATTTAACCACCTCCAATCTTGCAGTTGAAAGGATGACATAAGGGCATGAACTAATAAGCTTACTAAAAATGCCTGGTGTTAAGCTTGATTATGCCAAAATGCCCATGTCTTTAACCAGTATCATGCTCATTATATATCGAGAAAATTGAAGGGGAACTGCAAAATTTGTGCATGTAGATTTCACATTCCAATAGTGAAAGGATAAGAAACTGTTACCCCACCTAGACCCAAGAAGAGAGAGAAGAATGTCTAATATAGATCTTGGATATGCCCGAACCAATTTAACGGGCATAAGTTTCAAATAACCAGCAAGAAGAAGAAAGTCAACCTCAAATTTCCTGTGAAAGTAAGGGTATCAATAAGAAAAGGATAATATATATCAGAGCAAATAAAGTTTGCATGCTTGATGGAGATATTACATAACTTAAATCCTATAAAGTTAGAAATGCACTTAAAACTATTATAGGACTTAGCAAAAAGAAGGATGTTGCCCCATATCAATGATATATTCTGGATAGTATTGAGCTATCATTATTTCACAAATTTCGTCTCAAGTTCTTTGTGAATAGTGATACAGATAATTAGCCAGCCCATGTCTATGGGATTGTCAATGGCCATTGAAATGTTTGGGAACAACTAGTCACAATCATGTCATGGTGTGTGTATATTGTTACAGATATTTTTCCACAAAAAGCAAACTTTGAAGTTACACATATAGCCAAGCTGAAGTAATCTACAAAGTGAGAGTGAAACAAGCGATTAACCAATAAGCAGCAATAATAAACAAGATGAGATACACAATTCCCCACAATGCTGGAGGCATTAATAGGTCGGCCATGAGGTCACTTGTGATTCATTTTTCTACTTCTCATTGATAGCCCTTGAACTTAGCCTCTTCAAAAATTGCATCTGCTAAGTCCAAGTCCGATCAAAGACACCTATATACAACACAGCATATACATGGTATAAAGCAAACATAATATAGGTGTACAAACTAAATACAGGTTGTTCGATTGGTGTCTTTAACACCTGTCATCCAACTCACGCTATATCAAAGACCAAGAATGTACCCAGAAAAAAAAAAATGAAGACTTCTAAATACTAATACATGCTTTCGAGTAGTCCGCAAATTGCATAGTCACTTGAAGATACGAAAGTCAAATAAAATCCAAGTAACAGAGAAAACTGAAATGTGACTCTAGACTGTTTTGTGATCATTGAAGATTGTGGAGACCTGAAAGGACACATGATACATTTATAAGTCCAGCTTTATTTTATATACCCAGATGTTGGAAAGTTAAAAAAGGCATCAAGCATGGAATAAGCTGCAAAACAAGAAGCATGCTGAAGTGGATTAGTGCTACCAACGTAGATGGAGAGAATTGACACCTACAGTAATAGATGGATGTGCCCTATATATAGGCTGAAGGGTCAACGAAGGAGAAGCCCCCAAAAAAAAAAGAAGATTGGGAGAGAGGCAGCAAGAACTGATTTGAAGCACCTCGCAATTAAGAGGTCTTTGCATTGGCTAGGAAGTCGATATAGAATCTCATAATTAAGGGATATGTCTTATGGTCTATGGTTTAACAAAATAGCTGGCACATTGAGTTGGTTCAAACTGTGAATGGTTGGGGGCTGCAACAAAGAACTCTAACCTGCACAGCAAGATCGCCTTTCTTGGCCTCCCATACAGTCTGCAGAATGATCAGTATGTTTTTAATGAATTGTCTGCCCATGCATCAATATGTGAAATATTCTACAATGGTTTTATCTCTCGAATGTTTTAAATCAATGAAAATTTTACCTGTTCGGTTCCATTCTTGTGATCGATCTATCAGTTCCTACACAGGAGGTTAACGCATCAGCCTTGAGACACGATTGACATCCCAGCAGATTTGGAAGAAGTTTTTTTAAACAAAGACTTTGTACTTACAGCAGTGCCGGTCACTAGTATGTAGAAACCTGTGGGCTTGATTCTGCAAGATCACATCCTCCCTCTGAGGAAAATATTCAGCTCTCATCTCAGAGACCTCAAAAGAAATAGTTAAACAATACATTGAGGAAAGAATGTACATAACACTGAATCACGGAAGTTTCGTTGCCTATCGGCTATGCCACGCACATTAAATTTGGTAATTTGCAGTTGATGTGCTACTGTGCCACGCATCTCATGGAGAAGTTGCAGGGAGAAAGCAACTTATTGGGGTTGTGCGGCCTAGTTT
Organism: Phoenix dactylifera; assembly: GCF_009389715.1. NCBI lineage: Eukaryota > Viridiplantae > Streptophyta > Magnoliopsida > Arecales > Arecaceae > Phoenix > Phoenix dactylifera. The sequence continues at coordinate 272,477 of NW_024067884.1, forward strand.
ATATTTGTAGCGGTTAATGCCTCCATTTATACGGCTGCGACGCATCTTGGTTCTTAGCAACTTGGTAATCAACATCATCTCCATGTCATTCTTCGGAGCTCATGTGCATTTCTAATTCTGATCTCAGTTCTGCTCGAGGATTGATAACATGTCAATTCCCCTTTGTTAGCTCTTATTAGGAAAGAGCTTGATATGTGGGATTTTTTTTTTTCTCATTTTAATTCTTTTTGAATGTGGGAGGCACGCAATAAGGCTTGGTTTGTTGTTTCCTCAGCCACATGAATGAAGCAATAGCTCAACAGCTCTCTCTCAAAGTGAAGAAAAACCATCTTCCTTACGTCCGACATGGGGCAACTAGTGATAGGGAAACGCTTAAGATCTGTTAGTCAAACAGCACGGAACGCCACTGCTAAGAGATGTATCCTTCGATCGAAAAATTACATATCCCTCATGGGCCTCTGCGAGGCATCTGATCTGAGCCTAAAATAGTCGAAAATATGGAGGCTCAGAGTACACTTTTGATAAATAGCCAGATATGTTAGCACCACTCAGATGAATATGAGCCTCGAGTAGTTGGAAATGGTTGTTGCAACCAAACACATTTGAAAGATCTCTTACAAAACTACCATCTTCCAGTCATCTGAATAACAGTAGCCACAAGCAAAAATGCTCGGAAACAGTAAAAGCAGCTTGATGTAGAATCCTAGCATCTCAATGTTCGGAAAGAGAAGCCTATAATCAAAATAATCACTGATTTGCATATGATTTCAATTAGCCGATCCTCAAAGCCAAATTGTTAGGCCTCTTAACCATGTGAGTTTTTTACAGCACAAGCCCGGGAGGACACTTATTTCTTTGGATCATTTTGATCAATAACCTTACTGAGAACATGGCAATCAGGTGGAGTGATGTTCGTATAGTAATTTTGTATCGTATCTGTGATTTCAAACCCAAAGTTCTTATAGAAGGCAATGGCATCATCATTGTTTGTTTGCACATGCAAGTAGATCTCATATATGTTCTCCCTGGCACAAAGATCCAGTACATGAGTTAACAATTTTGTACCTGCAAAAACAAGCAACAGTTCTAAGTTGGACAATATTCTCAAATTCATAACTTCCAAATGTCAGCATTGATAAAGATAGTTTGGAAGTAGAGGCTATTCTATGAACTAGTTAACTAAAACGCCCTCCATCTAAAATACATGTGAAATTGGGACTAACTGCAGAGTAATAAAAGTCTTCAAAGCCGAAAAAACACGATACAATCCAGCTAGAGGAGCAGATTTTTCATCATATGAGAATGGATATGGAGAGACACAGTTCCAGAGAACTGAAATATCACTTTGTAACATGATTTATGCATTCTTCAGGAAAAAATTATCATAACTTGAGATATTCAATCTTTAGTCAGCACAAGGAAGCTTAACTGTAATGTTTATTAAGGGAAGAAGTTGAAAACAGCTATCATTCACTTAGATTTCAAATGTAATGGAAGGGCAATGTATGTTTTTTTTACAAATGATAAAAATAAAAAAAGATTCTACCAAATTATACATGTAACATTATGTCTGCATATTTTATTAGATAGAAATCAGGGGCAAGATGACAACATGGACAAATCTATAAAACAAAAGAAACTCAACAGCATTCTGCAGACAACAGAGATTAGTCCAAGAGGAATCCATATGCTTACCAATTCCTAGTCCACGGTATGGTGCCAAAACTCCCAGTGTCATAATATAAACGCGGATGCCCCCTCCCTTTTTCTCAAGGCGACATGCAATTGAACCGACACAAATGTCACTGTAATAAGCTACAGAAAAATAGAACTATGTCAGCTAACTAGGACACTCCTGCAAAAATTTAAAGATAAATACTAACATTTCAATGGCAACAACTGAAACTGAAAATCCATGAAAACGTCTTCGTAACTGTACCATGATATCAGCAGGTTACTACAACATTGATATCAATTGAAATTAAAAAATTGCCTAGGGCATTAAACTTGCCAAATCAACAATGTCACTTTTAAAGTAGTATTAGACCAAACATACACGTAATGCATTATAAATTTGGCAGGAATGCTGCATCTCAAAAAAGTAAGCCATAATAAAATGTATACAAATAATAATTATATCAAGATCTGTTATTGAAAGATACTGTTCTTTGGTGGGCAAAGACAAGATAATATATTTATGACTTGAAAACAAATACATCGTTTAAACAGCACAAGTCATAATTCCAGTCTAGAGCTCACTCAAAAAAAGTAAATGATGCTCGAGCAACAAAAAAGACAAAAGAAAAACATAATCAGAGTGTGTACTTCGCTACACCTATATGTTAATATTGAAGAATTACATAGCCAAATGTATAAACTAGAAATGTCACGTCCAAATAATGGTACCATCGCATAAAGTCAATTATCTAATTGGTGAATATAGTAAACTACCTATTCACTAATTTGACTGCTCCTCAGTTCAAAAAAGAGAGCTTCTTAAAAATTTTGGCAAACAATTTGTCAACCATTCATATCTAATTCTAAAAAATTTTAATTGACACATCCTTCATTTTTTTTTGAATGCACAATTCTAACGGACACAACGTAACAGTAATCACATAATAATAACAGAACTAATTAAGAAACACCAAGGCGACTTACAAAGCACATGCAGAGACAGGACAACAAATCACAACCATGAATCATTGAGCCAACTATTATGTTAATACACAGTGAGAAAAAGAATCTACACTAAGCACAAACAAAAGGGGGAAAACCAATTAACTACTCAGTCTCTGGTAGTAAGTGAGAATCGTCCAAAGCACCAAAATATCCAAAATGCTCACATAAACAATCATCCAAAAAAGACAAAAACAAAATCAACCACAAAACCTGCGTAGCAAAATCAAAACCAGGCAATGTCAAGCTTCATCCCATCTTGCAGTCCTCATCACAAATACTATTCCAGCAAACAAGTTTTCTCAAATAATAAGACCTAAAAGCCTAAATCCTAAACCCTCTCGAGTAAATTACTAAAAGCTATTCGTACAATCAGAACCCCAATCCACACGTGTATAGCACACTTTATGCCCTCCAAAACAGCAGCATCTCACTAGGTAGAAAACCCTAGTAAAAATAACGCAGGAAAGCTCACGAACAATGTAAAGGATTAAGCCAAACATTAAAGAAAAGATCAATTGTAGATTTTTTTAAAAAAAAGACAAAAGCCAAATCTCCGAATCAGATATACATCAAGAACAAAAAAAAACCCACGTACAAGCCCCACTTGTCAAGATCGATGGATCGATCGCAAGCAACAACCAAGCACGCACGAAGAAGATCACCATCGACATTAAACCCAATGAGATACGAAGAAGAAGAAGAAGAAGAGAAAGAAGAAGAAAGATGAAGACGAAGAGGAACGGACCGAGCTTGGTGAAGGGGCCGGAGAGAGGGCGTCGGCGTAGTACTTATCGTCGTAGCGAACGGGGAAGAGAGCGGTGTTGAGCTTCTTAAGCTGCATCACGTTCTTTTCCCGAACACATCGAGCGATATCATCCCATCTCTCGCCCCTCTCCCTTCGCCCGCCGCCTCTCTCTCTCTCTCTCTCTCTCTATATATATATATATATATATATATATATCTTCTCTGTCCAATATATACTCCCCACTCCCACCCGCAAGATATGAACTCAACCAAGCAGAGGAGGAGAAGCGAAAACTAAGAATGATTAACGGAGCGAGTGAGGATTGGTCGCTGTCTTTCCTTCTTGTGCTGCCCGTTCCCGGGACGGAATGGAAGGGATGGCTCCCAACCCCTATTATATATAATATATATATTATAATAAATATATATTTATATATAATAATTTTATAAGCTAAAACTACTACCTTAGGCAAACGGAACCCTAGGGTTTCTACGGGACCGAGTTGGAACCGATCCGTCCTATCGGCCATCGGGGTTCGAATTTCCTCAACAACATTAGAACCGGGCGCCGCGAGAGAGAAATTACCCCTAACCACGCTGACCGCTGCTGCTCTTTTCTTTTTCTTTTCTCTTTGTTTTTTTTTTTTTTTTTTTATGTGCAAGAAGCCAAGAACGGGTGATTCATATCTACAAATGTACATAATTAAATTAAAAAATAAAATATCTCAGAGTGCCCAGAGCAGCTCCCATCACTAGCCTACAATGTACTACCAGCATGGCTAGCCACATATAGGGGCGGCTCAATGCATTTGAGGCTAAGACAACTCACTAAGAGAGGCTTTTTTTAAAAAAAAATTGGATCTAGCATGTGTCATCCAACACAGTTTTTTTTCACCGTCACGAAGAAATGGAATATTCTCTTCCAAACTATTTTGAAAAAAAAATACCTAAGGAAACTATTTTTCCTTAAAAAGCAAACCTATTTTTGAAAAAAAAAGAATCATTAAATTCCTAACTTCTCCAAGCTCCAAATAAAGAATAAACAAGAAGAAAAGTCGGACTAGTGACTCTAAATTGAAAGATTCATATAACTCCAATCAAATTTTTTAGCCTTTCCTCGTATTCATCTCTAAAGACTTAAACCCCGGGAATAGATACTCGTGAATCTCTTAGGACCTAAAAGCAAGCAAACCCTTCAAATCTCCTTTTTATCCAACAAAATGGTAACTTTAGATTTTAGAAGGGAAGGAAAAAAGAAGGCAACCTACAAATTGCTCTTTCTTACTAAAATTCCACAAAAAAAAATTGACATACGGCTTTAGAAACTAACAAAAAGGAAGAAAGAATAGAATTATTAAAATTAAAAAGAGGCAAAGTTTTCACCTTCTAAAATGAATTTCCTTATATCTTGTACAAGATCTTCAGATCTTGTTCTGCCTCATCTCCTCAAATTTCGAGTTGGTAAGCTCTTTGAGTTTCTGGAGGTTTCTCCTCCTCCTCGACCCACTTGAAGCTTGCCATGCGGCAAGAGAAGGTTATGTCAGTATTACCATCCATGACGGTAAGAAACAAAACAGAATAGAGTACACCAAAGAGGACGAGGAGGGAGAGACCCTTGAAGTTGAAGGCCGCACTCTGTGTGTGTGTGTGAGAGAGAGAGAGGGGTTTCTTAGAAGAAGAGTAGGTCCAATTGAAGGAGATGAGAAGGGAGGGGCATCCAATCCATCCTCTCGCCATCAGAGATATCTCTCCCTCTCAGTGCCAATCACAAAGGAAAAAAAAAAGAAGAAGCCTTAACCTGCCTCGTCGGGGCCCAGGCCTAGGACACGCAGTGCTTGACTAGCTGAGTGGCTGAGCGAGAACTCCGGTCTCCGGACTCTAGAGCAGGGGTGGCCGCCAGCCCAAGAACTGAAGAAGTCGTCGAAAAACTAGAGAAGAACTGGAGTCTGTGGGTGGGGGGAGAGCCGGAGAGGATTGAGTCACTGAGATTCTGAGAAGAACTAAAGAAGCCCCAGAAGGTTCAGAAAACAAAAAATGCACTGGGAGAGAAGAGGAGGAGGGAGAGAAGAGAAGGAGGGAGGAGATGTCCGTTGGAATTTCTTGTCGTAGGCTTGTAGCTCACCTCTGTCCCCAACTTACCTATATCCGTAGCCTGTCTCGCTGTCCGTCGATGGGAACCCACTGTAGCGGTGTTGCCAGGCGGGACAGACATCCTCCTACTCCTTCCTAGCTTTCGGATGTGAAAGCTATAGCTGTGCAGGCGGCAAAATGGGCCTTCGTTGAGCCGAGGGACTTAGGCGACCGCCTCAGTCGCCTAAGGCTCGAGCCGGCTCTGACCACATAAGCGGTCACCCAATCTGCAGTCTCATTAGCTTTACGAAAAACATGCTTGGCCTCAAAAGCCCCTCCATCCCTCGTCATGGCCCAGATGTCTCGAAGTAGAGGATGGTTGCTGCCAGTACTTCTCAAACCTTCCAAATTCAGCTGATGACTATGATCGAGTCATCCTCCAGGATGATTGAGCGAGCTCGTAATCCTAGCCGGGCATGTCGAAGGCCAGAATCTGATTGCTTGCGGAGGAATGAGTGTAAGAAGGGGAATGCGCCAGTTCTTGGGATCTTTCCAATTAACCATAACTACAATGTCGCAAGTGCATGTGTTTTTTTAAAAAAATTAATAAAAAAAGAATAATAAATAATGGGACCCAAATATGGAACATGTGAAACGCAAATGATTAGACACGCCTTGCACGGGTTTCATAGTAAAATAGGATAGATAAATTTTTGTTATTATGTATTTATTTATTTATTTTGGTGATCCAATTCTTTAGGTTGTATCCCTAAAACTCTTTAATCAACGTGGTATCATGCGCGATCAAGATTTTCATCTGGACGTCAGCTTATCCCAGTCTTGGGCAGTCATCAAGATTTCAAAATATTGATATAAACCAATTCCTCTTCGATATCGACTAGAGCAGGATGTAGACTGACCGTCCAGCTATCCAATTCCCCTCTAGGCTGATGCTCATGGTGTAAGAGGTTTGAATTTGAAATTTGAAACGGTTGTGAACCGTTTCTCCCCATTTAAACTCATTTAAAGCCATCCTAAATGCAATACAACGTTGGGCTCCAACGTTATCCAGATGGGGAGAGAGGAGAGTCTCTCACTCATTAATTCCTTCTCTTCACATCCGTTAGAGTTTTTTTCCTTCGGCGGTTTTCCTTGCTTTTTGATTTTTTGCTTTTCAAGCGGTGAGGGGAGAAGACAAGAGGGGTTATCTTGTGTTGGCTCCTCTTCGCCGATCACTCTTCATCTTTTGGCTTTGAATCAGTTTTGTACGAGCATACAGAAAAATCCTGCGGAGTTCAAGAGATTTTGTAGTATGTGCACGTCTACAAAATCAACGGTCCGTTGTATCTTGGGAAGGGATCGCCAGAATCCGGTGCATATAAGGAGGCGAATCTCTTTCAAAGACAGTGACTACACGCCTCGGACCGATCTACAGGTATTATCTATTTTATTTTGGATCTAAAGAAAACGACATCAAAGAGGTACGCATTGGAATCAGTTGTTTCAGTGATATTAAATTATTTAAGTTTTATTTGAGTTCTTTGAGTTGATTATACAACATTTTTGAAAGAGATTTCGTTCTGAAATACAAAGATGGACAAAGTTAAGAACTCATTAAACGATATCCTGAAACCCGAGTCATTCGATGGAAAGAATTTTGTTAGATGGCAAACAAAGATGGAGTCTTGGTTAGACACATTAGATTTATTTTATGTGGTTTCAAACAATCCTTCAACTAAGGACCCAATGGATCATGAACCCGGCAGATCAGCTGCTAAATACAAATTTGATAAAGATGATCGTTTGTGCAAAAGTTTGATACTTAGTGCACTAAATGATAACTTATACGACATCTACTCTAGAGCTGAGGGTACAGCTAAGACATTGTGGGATGAACTTGAGTCGAAATATGGTAAAGAAACTGAATCAGAAGAAAAGTTCATCATAGGAGAATATTTTTCTTACAAAATGGTAGATCAAAAATCAGTAATTGATCAAGCACATGAAGTCCAGAATATAGTGGCGAAGATCGTCGCAATGGGAATTTCTATAGATGAGAGAATTCAGGCGGCAGCCCTTATAGAAAAGCTTCCATCTTCCTGGACAAATTTTAAAGTCTCTTTGAAGCATAAGAGACACACCCTCTCTTTGGATCAAGTACTTGTGTCCCTTCAAATAGAAGAAAAACACAGGAATAACCATAAACAGGACTTGGGTATTGACTCAGAAGTTAATGCAAAGGCAAACTTAGTAGAAACGAAGAAAACTAACTTCTGGAGAAATAAACCCAAGAAACACTTTGAGAAGCCAAAACCAAAGATTCAAAAGGAACAGAGCAAGAGAACATGTTATGTCTGTGGAAAACCAGGACACTTTGCCAAACAGTGTAGACATAGAAAGGACAAAGTCAAGGGGCAAGGTGACAAAGTGACTCCTCAGGCAAATATGATAACAGGTTCTGGCTCTACTGGAACCGAGGACAGGTTAGTAATCTCAAAACTTGAGTTAAATCTGGCCTACAATCCAACCGAATGGTGGATTGATACAGGAGCTACTGTCCATATATGTTCTGATATTTCCTCTTTTTCTTTCTACCAGGAGGTTAAAGGGAGAACTGTGACCATGGGCAACTCCAGTGTTGCACAAGTGATTGGAGAAGGAGAAGTAAAATTGAAGTTCACATCTGGAAAAATTATTACTCTCCACAACGTGCAACATGTGCCAGATGTTCGCAAGAATCTTGTTAGTGGTTTTCTTTTGAGTCAATTAGGCTTTAAATTAGTGTTTGAATCAAATAAGGTTGTAATTACCAAAGGTGGGACATTTGTAGGGAGGGGTTATGTTGCTGATGGGTTATTTAAATTGAGTGTATTACCATGCAACAATATGAATAAAAATGTTTCTTCTCCACTTGTTATGCATATTGACTCTTTAGAGATGTGGCATAGTAGACTTGGACACGTGAATAACAATACTCTCAAAAGAATGATGAGTTTAGATTTAATTCCTAAATATAATTTAGAGAAGAACAAAAAATGTGAAATTTGTGTTCAAGCTAAACAACCTAGGAAACCATTTAAATCAACAAGTAGAAGTTCTAACCTACTTGATTTAATACATAGTGATATTTGCGAGATGAGCGGTATTTTGACGAGAGGAGGAAAAAGATACTTTATTACCTTTATAGATGATATGTCAAAATACTGCTATGTATATTTAATAAAAACTAAGGATGAAGCCTTAGAAAAATTTAAAATTTATAAATCAGAGGTTGAAAATCAAACCCAGAAAACAATAAAAAGACTCAGGTCAGATAGAGGAGGAGAATATAGTTCAACAGAATTTGGAAAATTCTGTGAGGAACATGGGATTATACATGAGACTACTGCCCCTTATTCTCCTCAGTCAAATGGAGTTGCTGAAAGAAAAAATAGAACTTTTCTTGACATGATTAACTCAATGCTTACTAGTTCTGGTCTTTCCAACAATTTGTGGGGTGAAGCTCTAATTTCAGCATGTAAAATACTTAATCGTATACCATTTAAAGATAACCAGAAAACACCATATGAGTTATGGTGGGGTAGAAAACCTAGTCTAAAATATTTTAAAGTTTGGGGTTGCCTTGCAAAAGTTAAAATTAACTCTAGCAAGATGACTAAACTGTCTTCTAAGACTTTCGATGCAGCTTTCATAGGATACGCGGAAAATAGTAACGCATACCGATTCTTAGTAGTACGATCAGATGTACCTGACATTACACCGAACACTATTAAAGAATCGAATGATGCAGTATTTTTTGAGAATGTGTTTCCTATGAAAGAAAAGAGAAAGTTAGAAATAGGAGAATCCTCTAAATCACAAAATGATAACACTGAAATAGAACCCCAAGTTGAACTTAGAAGGAGCAAGAGGCCTAGAATAGAGAAAAACCTAGGAGATGACTTCTACACATTCCTTGTTGAAGATGAACCTTTGACTTATGCTGAAGCAATGAAATCTAGTGATGCACCTCTATGGGAGGAAGCCATTAAAAGTGAGATGGAATCAATCCTTTCACACAATACATGGGTGTTAACCGACTTACCTCCAGGGTCTAGACCACTAGGATGCAAATGGGTCTTTAAAAGGAAACAAAATCCTGATGGATCCATTGAAAAATACAAAGCTAGATTAGTTGCTAAAGGTTTTAGTCAAAGAGAAGGAATGGACTATTTTGACACTTATTCTCCAGTCACTAGGATAACTACAATTCGAGTGCTTATAGCATTGGCGGCATCTTATAAACTTGAAATCCATCAGATGGATGTGAAAACAGCCTTTCTTAATGGCGAGTTAGATGAAGAAATTTATATGGAGCAGCCAGAAGGTTTTGTAGTTCCTGGTCAAGAGAATAAAGTGTGTAAGCTAGTCAAATCCTTATATGGATTAAAACAAGCTCCTAGACAGTGGCATGAAAAGTTTGACCAAGTCATTTTATCATATGGCTTTAATATTTGTGACTTCGATAAATGTGTATATTGGAAAATATTTGATAGGTCTATTATTATCCTATGTTTATACGTAGATGACATTTTAATTTTTGGTAGTGAACATGTCACAATTTTTGAAGTGAAGAAATACTTAAGTGATAATTTTGACATGAAAGATCTAGGATTAGCTAAAGTAATCTTAGGAATCAAAATTAGAAGGACACAAAATGAGATTGTTCTAAGTCAATCTCACTATGTTGAAAAAGGTGTTAAAGAAATTTGGGTACGAAAATTACAAGCCAGTTAGCACCCCATATGATCCTAGCATAAAATTAAAGAAAAATGGTGGGGATAGTGTTTCCCAATTAAAGTATTCTCAATTAATTGGAAGTCTTATGTATTTATCTAACTGTACAAGACCAGATATCTCCTATGCTGTAGGAAGACTAAGTAGATACACTAGTAATCCCGATAAAACACATTGGAATGCAATAGAAAGGCTTCTTAAATATTTGAAGGGTACCATTAACTACGGGATATACTATTCTGGTTTTCCTACTGTACTAGAAGGGTATAGTGATGCTAACTGGATTTCTGATTCCGAAGATACAAAGGCCACTAGTGGATTTGTCTTTACACTAGGTGGTGGTGCAGTCGCTTGGAAATCTTCCAAGCAGACCTTGATTACTAGATCCACCATGGAGGCTGAGATGGTAGCCTTAGAGTTAGCTGGTGGAGAAGCAGATTGGCTTAGGGTCTGTTATCAGATATTCCCATGATGGATAAGCCTATTCCTGCTATTCTAATTAACTGTGATAATCAGGCGACTATAGCAAAAGTGAAAAGTAAAAATCACAACTCGAAGTCGTCTAGGCATATTGAGCTTCGATATAAAATTTTAAGGAAGCTCACCTCTACTGGAGTTATAACTTTAAGTTATATTAAATCAGTGGAGAACTTGGCAGATCATCTGACCAAGGGCTTGTCGAGAGGACAAGTTCAATATGCTTCGAGGGGGATGGGTTTAAAGCCTATTTTTGAGTCACCGTCAGCGGCAACCCAACCTATCTGACTGGAGATCCCAAGATGTAGGTTCAATGGGACAAACAAGCTGACTGAGTGGTTGGTAGGAGCACCAAATTTAAAGTGAACTCAGTTCACTACCCATCTCTATGGAGCAGGTGCTCAACTGCACTAGACAGGAGGATGGCGTAATGCCTTAATGATATCAAGGCTATTATAGCAGGGTATAGAGTTGCAGTATACCCTTGGAGATATCACCGATGTGAGTGTGACTGTGGGGCCGCAGTCAAATAGAGAATTAAGGCTTGTTCTCTAAGAGACACTCACAAAACAAGATACCTGCGCACGGCCGTAATGCGCTACCCCGATGGAACTCACATGCAGGGTCAACTCTTAGTTGTTCGTATTTTAAAATCTATACATAAAGTCCAAGTTCAAGACTTTGTTCACTTCGGACCGGTGTGGATGGCAAAATACCAACTAGATGAAGGTTCAAGTCCGAAAGACACCTTTCATCGAAAGCTAAGTGTACTGAATGCTCGTACTTTGAATTTTCAAAATTTTGACATTTTCAAAATTATCTCAAATTTTTTTTCGAAATTTCAAAATGGTGGGGAATGTAAGAGGTTTTGAATTTGAAATTTGAAACGGTTGTGAACCAGTTTCTCCCCATTTAAACTCATTTAAAGCCATCCTAAATGCAAAAACGTTGGGCTCCAACGTTGATCCAGATGGGAGAGAGAGGAGAGCCTCTCACTCTCATTAATTCCTTCTCTTCACATCCGTTAGAGCTTTTTTCCTTCTACGGTTTTCCTTGCTTTTTCTGATTTTTTCTTGCTTTCAAGCGGTGAGGGGAGAAGACAAGAGGGGTTATCTTGTGGTTGGCCTCCTCTTCGCCGATCACTCTTCATCTTTTGGCTTTGAATCAGTTTTGTACGAGCATACAGAAAAATCCCTGCGGAGTTCAAGAGATTTTGTAGTACTGTGCACGTCTACAAAATCAACGGTCCGTTGTATCTTGGGAAGGGATCGCCAGAATCCGGTGCATATAAGGAGGCGAATCTCTTTCAAAGACAGTGACTACGCCTCGGACCGATCTACAGGTATTATCTATTTTATTTTGGATCTAAAGAAAACGACATCAAAGAGGTACGCATTGGAATCAGTTGTTTCAGTGATATTAAATTATTTAAGTTTTATTTGAGTTCTTTGAGTTGATTACTATAACACATGGAATAACGCTACATATCTTTACAGGAACCCTGGAGTAGACTCTCACGTTCTATACTTAAGCAGGATAATATTATTTTCCATTACTGGGGCAAAAATGGAACGCGCAAGCCATATAATAGGGAGCATAGGCAACAAATATACACTCTATTTTCATGTATCATATGACACACTACTGCATTTAATGACCTTATAAAATGAAAAAAAGACATAAGCTCAGCTGACCCCCTGATGGCTTATAGCGTTAAGGACGGAAATGCAACAGCCTGAAAAACATGGTTGATACAACTTAACAATCTCCTATGGCCAAACATGGATAACCTGATCTACAAAAGTTATTTAATTCACAATCTATCCATGGTGAATTATGATCCCGATATCCCAAAGAATTAGAGACTTGCCTGGACTTCTGAACTCCTTTGACATGTCTGACCGGATCAAAACCTACATGCCATTCTTCTCCCGGGTTCATGTCCTGGAGACAAAAGCAAACTGGAATAAATGATATTCACTCACGAAACACAGTATACACCATTGACCAGATTTACGACTTTTAACTCCTATCATTTATCCCCTAGATTCTATCTATATGTTTTTTTTTACCTTCTAATACTTCTTTTTCTTTTTTATCTTGCCTCCCTTATATTTTTGTGTGTTTGTGCGAGAGCTCCTACATGTATTGGTTTGTAACGTGCGTACCATGTTTGCCAACCTGGCGTTGTGCATTGAAAATTAGAAGTTCTCATCAAAAAATTACTCCAAAGACCTTTACTATTTAAGTACGTAGGTTTTACATGTAAGCAAAAGTATTCCATGAACCTGCAAAGTCTTATGAGAAAAAAGAAATCTATGATAAGCTACAAATGCTCAAACTTTAGACCCCTGTCAAACAAAGTAACTTTTCTCCTAGCCCAAGATTAAAAGCCATAACTTTAATTTTTGCTACATTCATGCAACTTTGAAACTATTGCACATACAGGGAGGGGGAAAAAAGCGCACACCATCAGCCTGCAACTCTTAGCAGTAAGTTATCACAAGAAATGAGGTGAGCAAAAGACAAATCTTTGTAAAAGCTGGAACTTGCAGACCAAAGAGCCATCGAAGAACACCAGAGATAAAGTTTAACGGCCCACCAACAAAAAAAATGAAAGAGAAAAGAAGAGGATATGACAATTTCATGCGCTAGACACGTGCGTATGACTCTCTGCATCAAAAATAGCACGATTACGAAATGATTTCAAGAGATTCTTTTGGAAAAAAAAACCCTTGGATAACTATATAACATAAAGAACCATCACACGATTAAAAACAATAATGCCAACCAGCAAGAGTTCTAAGTTCTTCTTAGGGGCTCGTTTGGTTCGCGGAAAAAGAAAGAGGAAAAGTGTGGTCAACGGGAAAGTAATGAGATGTCTCTTGTTTGGTTGGAGTTTCCAAAAGAGAAAGATGAGAAAGTTGTATTCTCATGGAATATGATTCCACATTTCATGGAAAGTCTTTCCCATGAGAAACATGGGAAAGTTACTTTCCCATGAGGCAGGAATCACCTCATCTTTATTTTTTCCCCAAAAGGTCTCTTCAGCATTAAAGAGGGCATTAGAAACCTAATTTTTATTAAGGGTATAATAGAAATTACACATAACTTCTCAGAAAAGTGGATGATCAACCAAACATAAGCACTCTTTTTAAATCTGTCACTTTCCCATGGTTAACCAAATATGCCAAAAGTACTTTCCTAAGCATCCTCTTCCTAAGAATCTGCTTTCCAGGAATCATATTTCCAAGAGGAAAATGCTTCCCGCGAACCAAACGATCCTTTAACGTGTGTGGAGGGATCAAGAGGAGTAGAGACAGGTTGACAATCGGTATAATTAAATTTATTGAGAATCTTGTTAAATAATGACTTTGGAATAACTTAATACTATTTGCACTTCTAATTATTTTAATATTTAAAATTAAGTCAGCTGTCCCAAGTCTTTTCATATCAAACTTATGACTTAAGAATTGCTTTACTTCATCAACTATCTGAAGATCTGTCCTAAATATCAGTATATCATCTACATAGAGGTACAAGATTGCAAGTTTATTTTCAACTCTCTTATGGTATACCACATTTATCTGTACCATTTGATAGGAGGAAAATGGATCCTCCAACCCACAACTAAAAGGGCCGCCAAAGTTTCGGCCCAGTAAATGTCAACGACAACAGCTGAATCTTCACTTCGGCCCAGAATCAGCTCGACTTGGGACTTCGTCAAAAGCTCCACCAACTTTAGATATTTCGCCGACTCCCTCGACCAAGCTCGGGGTACCTCCAGACATTCACCGACCCGCCCCGACCAAGCTCGGGGCACCTACCCAGCAGTACGTCCCGACCCTCGAGCTCGGGGCGCTCTACTGAGCATATCTCGAACCTGGAAAGCCGAGCTACTCCCAGCACCCGCCAAGCCGAGCTCGTCAAACGCATGGCCGACTACTTAACGAGCTCGGCCTCGCCAACAACCACACCCATGTGCGGGCCTACGTCCACCTACGTGGTCGTACTTCACAATACTACCGTGTCACGTCTCCATAATCGGCTTCAGCAGTCAGATAGCACCTTGACTACTCCGGCCATTACCCTGCTATGACTGTCAAATCCTACCGTTCTCAAGACGGGCAGTACTACACACCACCAACCAGCCTAAGCTGCACGCCATTCGGCTCAGAGCCACGTCTCCTCATGATAAGGGCCGACAATGCCTCTGCCACCTAGGCCACTCCAATGAGACTATAAATAGCTCGATCAGGTAATTTCTAAGAACTTTTGGCTAGACCAAATTTACTCCACTTTAACTTGATCGTCAGAGGGCTCTCATCGAGAACACCGGTGAGGCTTTGTGCAGGTCCGCGGTCGTTGCACAGGAGGTGGCTCCCATCTTCTCCTTTCAACCACGGTGGCTCCTTCGACTCCACCGGCGTGGTCACTCTCGGGCCAAATTTGAACCACAACATTTCTAACGCTAGAGGAAGGGCCTGAGTTGTGACCACAAGGATAATGAGTCAGGGGGCCCAAAACGCGTCGAACAACCGAGAATCAGCGCTCGACTGCTCTCTCCAAAGTCCACCTCCTATATCGCACGTGTCGGCAGACCAAACTTCTCAAATCCAGCTAGAGCAATTTTATTTGCTCGCCCAGCAAGTCCAAACCCTAGCTGTGGTTATTCAAACCCTTCATCCGGCTAGAGTTCATCAACCACTGAACCGACAGGAAGGCGAGGAAGCAAGACGACAAATCCAAATGTTTTGGGATCAGGTCGTGGAACTCCGTCAGGAGTGTTATCGATCGAGGAGCAGGTCCCCTCGGAAGTCTGGAGATATCTCTCCCACCGAAGTTTTGAGGAGTATACCCCTCTTACGTCCTCTCGGGCTGAAATTCTCAAGGAAATTGGAGGGCTGCGGTTTCTCCAATTCTCCCGAAGATGCGACCATCCAAGTCATGGAAGCGTTTAGGCAAATACTGCCGCTTCCATAGGGATCATGGCCACAACACGGAGAATTGCTATCAGCTCCATGACAAAATCGAAGTCATCATCCGCCAAGGCCTTCTGAGCCGGTTCGTTGGCGGGTCGACCGGCAGAGCGGAGCTCAATGGCAGACTTCGGGGCCATCTGACGGATCCGACAACGGACGTCCCAGTGCGGGTATTATCAATACCCCGTCTATGAGTCTCACACGTTGATGCCTTCTTGGCTCCAAGGGGCCGAAAAGAGGCCACACTCACCGGCCCAAGGTGGTGACCCCAGATGTAAACTACTCCTCCAAGGAAGGACCTTAGCCTCCTTCAGGTCAGGGCTTTCTCTCTCAGACCGTAATCTAATGAAGTTGTCTTCCGAAATTTTCCCAAGGCGTCTCTGAAGTGTTCTAGGAAGCTCGGCGCACGTTTGATGTTTGGCAGCGCGAGTTATATGCCGATAACTTTATAAAGTTGCTCCTGGAGCTTGCCTCGGGGCGCCCTGCAGGACTTAGCAAGAGCCAAGGGTCTCGCACTGCAGGTTCTATTTATAAAGTCGCCCCTAGAGCTTGCCTCGGGGCGCCCTGTAGGACTTAGTGAGAGCCCAAGGGTTTGCAACTGCAGGTTCTATTTATAAGTCGCCTCTGGAGCTTGCCTCGGGGCGCCCGCAGGATTAGCGAGAGCCCAAGGATCTTGCGACTGCAGGTTCCATTATAAGTCATCCTTGAGCTCCGCTCGAGATGCCTTGCGGCGTCAACGGGGAGTCGAGAAAGAGCACCCCCGTCCGCAGGATTCTACAAGTACGCCCCTAATCTGAGTGGGGACGCATCTACAAAGTCATCCTTTGAGCTCGGCTCAGGATGCCATGCGGCGTCAACGGGGAGCCGAGGAAGAGCACTCCCGTCCACAGAATTCTACAAGCATGCCCCTAATCTGAGTGGGAGGCATCTACAAAGTAATCATTTGAGCTCGGCTCGGGATGCCCTGCGGCGTCAACGGGGAGCCGAGGAAGAGCACCCCATCCGCAGGATTCTACATGCCCCTGATTTGAGTGGGGGGCATCTACAAAGTAATCATTTGAGCTCGGCTCGGGATGTCCTGCGGCATCAACGGGGAGCCGAGGAAGAGCACCCTCGTCTGCAGGATTCTAAAAATAATAGCTAGATCAGTTCCAGATCGGTGGTGGAGCACTAGGCTCACTTAAGTACCAGCCTTTCTTAGGCACGTATGCCTTTTTGGTAAACTTTTCTTTAACACTATTAGTTAGTGGATATAATCACTAAAGATTACACGAATTTAATTTTTAGAAAAGCTTAAGTGTAAATTTAAATTGGTTATTGTGTATCAATCAATTTTCGAATTTTCAATTTGACTTTTCGAATTAGTAATAATTGATTACTAATTTAGTGCTAGCAAATCAATTATTATAATTGAGATCTAAAATGTCAATTCAATGAATTATATAATTTATTATCTTATTAGAATAATTGATTACTAATTTTGTGCTAGCAAATCAATTATTATAATTGAGATCTGAAATGTCAATATAATGAATTATATAATTTATTATATTATTAGAATAATTGATTACTAATTTTGTGCTAGCAAATCAATTATTGTAATTGAGATCTAAAATGTCAATTCAATGAATTATAAATTTATTACCTTATTAGAATAATTGATTATTAATTTTGTGCTAACAAATCAATTATTGTAATTGAGATCTAGTTTATCAATTCAATGAATTATATATTAGAATGATTATTACCTTATTAGAATAATTGATTGAGATCTAATAAGTCAATTCAATGAATTAATTATTATGTATTAACCAATTTCTGAATTTTTCATTTGAATAGAATCGGAAATTACTCCTTGGATTACTAAAACAAAATAAATAAACACTTCTTTGGATTGATAGCAATATATCATATAAATAAACAAATAAATCTAATAATTGCAATTAATAGAAAATTTTAAACAAAATAATATATATTTTATTCGAGATCAGAATAAATCTATTTTATCACAAAAGAAATCTATTCTAGCACAAAATAAATCTATTCATTTAATAAATTCAAATCATAAAATTGCAAATCCTACACATCTACTAATATTAAATTTAAAACAAAAGTTAGAGGAAATAGCCTAGTTGAAGGCAGATCGAAGCGCGTAGACGCTGTTCCAAATAAGTATTTACCCCCACGTATGGGTCTTCCAACAATCCTCCTCAGAGATATGACGACTCTAAACTTCTTCCTCGATACGTCTCGGAAGAAGCCAAATCGACCCCGATCGGACTTGCAGATCTAGCAAAGAACGAAATAAAAAGAATAAAATAAACTGAATAGAATTGTAAAAATAAAAATCAGAAGTGGTTAAGAGGAAGAACTTTTCTTCAGAATTTTTCTGATATTTTTTTCTAATTTTTCGTGTGTCGAAAGAGATGAAATCAAGGAGTATTTATAGGGGTGTTTTAGAGGGGCTTTTTGATTTTTTTGCGGATGCGCTCACTCCCGCGGTGATTTCGCGAACACGTTTCTCGAAATTCAAACGCACACGCAGCTGAGTCTCTGGCCGCATGTACATTTAAATTTTTCCAACATAGTTTACTTCCTAACTTTAAATTTACATAAGCATAGTTGGTTCCCGAGATTTTAGGACTAATTGCATAGTTTTGGCCAAAGAGAACTAAAAAAGATAAAGTTGCACTAATGAATTTGCCCGACCATCCTTTCGAATTATTAACTTTCTATGGAACGCGTGAATAACCTTTGGGTATCCGGACCAGAGTTTTTTGGTTCCTATCTACTGCTGATGAAGCGAGAATGAGTACCTCCTACCGCTTCGGGCTAAAAAAAAAAAAAAAGCAACCACGCCCACGTTATTTCCAACTAATCTCGCATATTAATTAGTTCTCCTAGGTTTTGTCCTCTAGCATTTGTTAGCTTTGATTCTCCTTCCTCTCTCTCTCTCTCTCTCTCTCTCTCTCTCTCTCTAAAACATTCTCGGCACATCCAAGGCTCTTAGATAGAGCATACTCTATCACAGAGAGGAAGAACCCACGTATCACCATCTCCCCGGAGGTGTCTCGGCGGCCAACAAGCGAAGAACTAGGTAGTGATCTTACCACAACAAAAAAATTGTGGTAAGCGTCAAATAATGATCGGAGAGCAGCATAAATGAGATTACAATTCTGATCCCATATAGTAAATCAGCACCTACATTAAAGTTTCTCGCATCCCCATCAACTATCATCTTAAAGCCAAATGGTCTTATAAGCTACCCAACCCAACTCATCATTAAACCCTGCCAAACTAATGTGACTACATTTTTATAAAAATCATAGCCAAGAATGACTTTTGTCTCTCAAATGGATGTTTAGAAATATTTTCTCCCAATTTGACTCATAGGAGATGGTATATGAACCTTTTCTATCTCCATCAGTCTAGCATTTAAATATTTTAAATTTAATTTTTTTGGTAATTCAGCTAAATTAAACCAATCAACAATAAATACATTCATGTAAATTAGAAATCAAAATATTCAAAAATTAAGCTGGAAGATTTGCTGTATGGTCTCTAATATAATCCCGGTGTGGTTGGCCATATAGGCAGTCATCCAGGAAGAGGAAGCCGCACTAATAGCTAGAATCTAAATCTTGAACTGCACAAGATTATTGTTGGTTCAGCTAGATAGGGATTTTGACTTAAAGGAGACACTGGGCTGCGTGACGTGGGAACGAGCAGGCCATATTTAAATTGGGTCGGGTTAAGAGAAGACCCACTCAAAAGAAGGTCAAGGATCCGGTTGGGTCAGCTTGCCTGTGACTTTAAGAAAAGCCCAACCCAATCCGAATCCAACTTGACTGGGTGATCCATGAGCAGCCCAACTGAATCGAAACTATGGGTCGGGAGCTGAGACAGATTGGGCGTCGGTTGACCCAAACCAAGTTGCAACCCAGCCTAGCAACTGCAGTTTAAAACGGAGCAAGACAAAATAATCAGATGCTGGGCTTCTAGGACGCAGCAATTGCTTGCAAAAATTTCTGCAGAAGTTGTGCCATGGTAAAACAGGCCTCACAGCAGAAAGTAACATGGATGTGTCATAGTAACAATTTGCACTGCATCAGCTATAGTGAGAGGATAAAATTAAAATGACATGATTTATGCAATTTTTTTTTTTTTTGGGTCCAGGCGTGTTTGTCTGATATTTGTGCAATATATAGGAGTTTGCCTGTATATAAAGAAAAAAAAAAAATTGCGCAATGCACCCAACATTATATCAATATTACATATAAAATTTATCCTGTTGATATTTACGATTCATCCTCAAGAAGTAAAAGCCAGCCCCATCTCGCAAAGACAACCTCTCGGCATCAGCACTTCGTGGTTGCTAGAAACCACGGCACATCATCTCCTTTCCATTCAGGGAAGCAGCATCAGAGGCAGAGATGCAGGATAAGACAACTTATTGTAACCATCTCATGCCGTCTAGGCAAGACGGCGAGTAACCTAGGAGAAATTATACCCTACATTGCATGCACCACATAGTCTGCCACAACCAATCGCAGCACTCGTTCCTATAGACCCTATTCATGAAGCGCTCATATCGGCACACCTCTGAAGAAACGAGAGGGCGGTTTTGCAGTGTAGGGCATAATTTCTTGGTGAGAGGGGTGAGCATAGGATAGTGCTCACACAAACAAAGATGATTCCTGAAAGTACTGCAGAACATTTTTTGAGCCCACTATATTTTGGATCACAAAACCTTGGATGATCATGAAAGAACGGTAGCTTGATCAGCTGCAATGGATGCAAGAACATTTAGCATCAATTTAAGGAGGGAAAAAGATATGCCAGAAATTTATATGAAAGGAACGGCATTTTACGATTTCTATTAATTTCAACATTTTTTTCATAAAATGTTAAACATCCAAACTATATAACTGATACATCAAACGAACAACATTTTTGATGCAGCAGTAGCCGCACAAACTGTACAGATCTAGCTTGCTTCATGGAAATCATGGGTTCCAATCGACAAAAGATTACATATAAGCAGTTGATGACGCCAACAAAAATATGGAGCTCTAGCAACCTGATTGAGTAATCGGTCTGGCTCCAAAACTAAACTCAAACAGCATAACCCACCCCAACCCCAACAAAAAAAGAAGGCATATACAGTTAGAGCTCTGCTTCCTTCCCCATGAGACGAAAAGAAAAAAAAAGAAATATGTGTAAAAAAGATCAAGAAATAAATATGCTACCGTCTTTGGAAGGTGTCTGTCGATGGTAGCAATCTAGTAATAAAAGGTACAAGAGCAGCAAGCAGTGCCCTTTGGGCACTCCTCATGTGGCAGATGTCCACACCCTGATACTGCAACAAGCCTCTGCAAGATATTATGGCAACATGACAAGAATTAATAGAAACATCTGGAAAAAAAATTGCTATGCTAAACAGTTTTCCTTAGCCCCAACCATCTTCTATAGCAGAATTACTCGCTACTGCAGGAGATAGGGATGTATAGAAGAAGGCAATATTATTCTTATACCTAGTTTAGTAGCAGTGCAATGCCTGAAGGGGATCTCGGTTTTAGTGCTTGTAAGGTCTTAAATCAAAGCCAGCAAACAAGATAACAGGAAATGGGCATGGATTGAGAGGGGAATCAGGGAATCAAAGAAAAAAGAGATTTACGTATTTTCAAAGTAGAATAGAGAATTATGAAGGTGTGCTGAGGAAGAAGAACAAATCCATAATCAAGCAAAACTTGTATAAGATGCGCTAACAAACAAATAATAGCTACTAACAAACAAGATATGCAAGCAGAATACTATAAATTTTTGAATGGAAGGGTAGTCCAAAACTTCCATCATTAACTTTATTTGATACCATTCCCTTCAAATGAATAAATGTACAAAGATGCATAGCAGTTTCAGTATAACCACACAGTATATTATATAGTAGACAAGAACATAATGTTATTCTCCCCGAAGTATGAAGAAGTGCTCGAATTAAAGCAAAACTGAAGCTGTGAAACTTACCGAATTTACAAGCCGTGAAGCCATGCTTGAGCTGATTAAGAGAAACAAGTGCGTCCTCAGCACCTGCTACTACCAATACTGGAAACTCTTCTACAGATTTCAGCAACGTCGCTGCATTTTGTGGGGAGAGAACTGTTGCAAATGACAGCCGTCCTATCTCATGTAGTGCTTCATCCCAACCTTCCACAAATAATGGGGCCTGTATAAAGGGATATCAGTTTTGAACTAAAACATAGCATGCTTCATAGTTTTTGCATAAGCAGGCACTGCACAACAGCTTTAAAACTAAGATTTTTTTTTTTCCAAAAATTGACTCTGTATATATGCCTCCCAAAACAAAAAATGCATTTTTTACCCTTCCCACTTATGTTTACACTTACATCCTAGTTCTAAGTTGTTTGTTTAGATTCTAAAATAGATTTTGGGCAGTTAGTTCCAATTTGCACTATGATATGCTAGCATAGACTTCACTTCATGGACTATAGAGCATTAGGATATCTAGTTGATCCCTTCCCTATCTTGCCCTTCAAATCGAAACAAAACAAAAACCAACGAATCTACTCATAAAAATGACCACTCTTAACTCCCCACTCAGAAACAAAGTTGCATTGCTTTATGTTAACTCACGACTTAGTATGTTCAAGCAATCACAAAATTTAATCAAAGCATATACAATTCTCTGCTAAGAAAAGGTTTGAGTTTAGAAACAGGAGATTAGATCAAGATTTTACAATTCTGGTGGGATGGTGTGCGTCCCAGTCGTCCTGTCCCGTTTCTGTGAGAAAAAGAGATCGGGATGTGGTCGGAACTCCAAAACCAATTCCACACAGGAAGAGAAGAAAAAAGAGGGAAAAAAACAACGGAAGGAAAAATGATGAAAAGAAAAAAGTGAATGGAAAGAATAACAAGAAAATGAAAGAAAAAAAGCAGAGAGAAGAAAAGGAAAGGAAGGAAGAAGGAAGAAGGAAAGAGAAAGAAGAAGAAAAGGAAAAAATAAATAAATAAAATAAGGGATAAGAAAAAAGAAAAAAGAAAGGAAAAGAAGTGAAGGTAGAAGAAAAAGAAAGAAAAGAAGAAAGAAAGAAAGAAAGGAAGGAAGGAAGAGGGAAGAGAGACGGAGGATATCCACCAGGATGCATGACCGGAACCACTGTTAGAACAGGACGAGATAGCGGACGTCCCATTCCATGGAGAAATTGGGACATCCTTCATCCCACAGGATATAAAACCTTGGATTAGACTACCAAAATAGCAACTTTTTTACTTATTTGACTAAAGGCTCTAAATGCCAAAAATCCGTCATAAGATCTTAGACAGTCATAGAAAACCAAACTTGAGAGACAAGATTAAAAGGTAAAAACCTTGTCATATGTTGGCAGCTGTGCTAGTAACTAACTACTTCATACACAGATTATGTTGTGTTATAGCAAATAATAACATGCTACATGCAAGTTGGTGCTTCCGATTATGGGAGACTTAGAATTGGCACCGCTCCTAAATAAACAGTTTATTAAGAACAATAGGCATATTATTTAAAGAAACTATGTTTCATGAGGACGTAACATTTGTATATGTATATAGAAGCTGACATAATCAAAAAATGCTCGGAATACATTATTGTCAGTTATGTTTCATAACATCAAGAGAGGCTCAAGCTAAAATTTAGAGATATCAGAAGGATCCACACCACACACACACACACACACACACACACACATAGAGAGAGAGAGAGAGAGAGAGAGATGCTACTTCACCATATTCCACATTTTAAATGAAATGTTACATGCTTGATAGGCATAATCTGCAATTCAATGAATTTTCTGCTCCAAATCAAAGTGATCAAGAGATTCATTAAGTTTTTTTTTTGCAAAAGCATTGTGCCAGAAGTTAACACCAACACGAGACAACATCGCCAAAGAAATCCATAAAACCACTGAGTATTTCTTTTCCTACAAGTATTTCCATTTTCGAAAGGACAATATACAAGGAGAAAGAAGGGAAATTTATACTCCAAGGAGTTTATGAGTCAAAAAAAATCAAGCACTGAACCAACATGTTCGGATAAAAGAGTGCAAATAATAGGCTTTTAGTTAGGACAGGTTATGCTTATGAAAATAAAGATGAAAACAGAGTAGGTATCAAATAATCAATTATACCTTGTACAGGCTTAAAACTTCTGTTGTTTAGCTTGGTAGCATCAATACCATGCACGGCGGTTAATGACTTGAGTAATTTCAGTACGCAGCAAAGGACGGACCATGTGCTTCTTCCCCAGTGAAGTATGCAAGAGAATTCGGGCAAAGGCAGGAACAACTTCTCTTGATAAGCTGGCACTAACAAGTACGACTCCCTTGACTTCAATCTAAAAGATGCAAGCATTGAAGTTCAGAAAACAAGCTAGCGGACCAGAAAAATTTTAAGAGATACCAAGCATCGCTTAGTAATTACTCTGCAAAGGAGAAGTTTTTTTCAAAATAATGCTAATGTTCACCTAGCATTATATGCCTACAAATTCCATTCACATGATTTCTACATGTACGTCTCAGTGCAGACATAAATTAGCAAAAGGGTTGGGCGTCTCAGTGCACGAGGCTCCCGCAATTGTGGGGGGTCTAGGGAGGGTCAGATGTATAAAGCTTTACACCCGCATATGGAAGGGTTGTTTCCATGAAAGGGGTTAGATCACAATAATATCAAGATATACCATCAAAGGCATAATCCTGTAACTCACATTGGCAGATTGACCAGAGGCATGTGCTTTTTCTGCAGCTTTCAAAGCAAGAAGGCCTCCATCATCATGTCCGACCAAAATCACAGATGAAAAGCCCAGCTCCAAGCAGAAGGAAATAAGAAGGTCAACCTACACATTGTTATGACAAAGGATCAACTTCTTCAAAATCCATAACATGAGTAAAAACAAAGACCATATGTCAAAAACTATTGGAAAGAATGCCTTGAATAACTGTCAAATGATGCAAAACCTACAGTTGTGCACATATGACACATGGCCATCAACTATTCTGGATTTCATGATATCTCGTTCCAAGCCACTTTCCAAAAGTTAATCCGAAGACTTAAAGAACTAATTACAATTACTTCACATGTATAATTAAGAAAATTTATACATTACAAATGGAATACTAAGAAGATATGGAAAGAAAAACATATAAATAGCACATCTGGTAGGTAAACTAAGAAAATATGGTGAAGAAAAGACATATCCAAGTTACACAGAAAATATCTCCACGAAAGAGATCTGCTAAAGCTTCCATCCTGTACTCCAACTGAGAATACCAACAACATAGATAAACAAAATAAACAAATATAAGTTTCTGGCAACAATTGATAACCTCTGACTTGTAAACCAAGTCGACCATTCTGAGGGAACAAGGCAGAGTCATTTGAAGAAGTAACCTAAATTCATCGAAGGATGATGTAAATCAGAAGGAGACAGTATAACAGTACCAAGAGAGAATGGATAGGACAAAAAATAAACAGAAATTGATTTTCTACTCTCATAAAAGGCATGAAATAAAAATATACAATAAGGTTTTAATGTCTTAGAAATAATAAGTAAACAACTTCTCCTAAGGAAGCACTGAGCAACTGGAAAAGAGAGCCAGTAACATGTGCTAAAGATTCTATACATGTATGTATTTAGCTTTGCAAAAGACTTGAACGAACAGCAACATATGGAACTGGACATAAAGCGTAGAAGAATCACCTGGGATTCTAGCATGTATGGGTTTGGTAATCGCTTGTCTTCCCAATCCTTCCTGCGTGGGCGAGACGTTAATCCCCACCCAGGCCGATCAAAAGCCACAACTGTGCAGCCAATCTGCTGAGCCAACACACCCATCACATGCCTCCACGAGAACACACCTCCTCCAAACCCATGGACCAAGATCACAGCAAACTTCCCCCTATCCTCTACCCCGGTTCCCAGACTAACAGAACTAGATGAATATCCATCACTTTTGCCATCATCAAGGCTCAGAACAGGAATATCATCAGAGTGGAATGGAGGCGGAGTTGCAGATTCTGCTAATAGTGGTGCATACAGAGACGAATTTTGGAATTGGTTACTAAAGCTTCTGTTGAGACGATGGTGGCTTTTAGATGGAATTGTCAAAGGCCTTTCAAGTTTAAGCCCTGCCGAGGAAAGGCTTGGTGGGCTCACATCAGGACTAGATTCATGGAAGGGTGAGGAGGTTAAAGAATAAGAGCTTGGTGAGTCAAACAGACTGAGCTTATAATGAACTGTAAGCCCATGACAGGCAATGAACAAGCTATCAATGTCTGCAAGAAAACTGATCGGAAGGTCGCGCCCATCACGAACTATTGCTTTTCTTTTCATTTCACTGTCACTCTTTGAATTTCTTCCACAAGGTGTGGGAGATCGAGGGATCTTATGGTAACCAGAAAACATATTCTTGCATGTGAGGACCTGATATATAGAATAAGAGGAATTTAGCTGTAATAAGATATGGATGATATTAACAGCATTCTATGCTCGACAAGACTAACACTTCAGAAGTCAAAAAGAAATGCAGAAAACAAATTCTTTTCTCAAAAGCAGTATTTTGATGACTTCATGATACTGAAAAAAAAAACAGAAACTTGAAGTGCTGCTCTGTTTATATATTATATACTTGCAGTTAAAAAAGAAAATTTGTATATCTATATAAGTAAGTTTACAAAGGATAATAGTATATAAAATAAATTCTGAAGTACAGATATAGGGGAAATATAGCACATAGAAGCATTTGAATCAAGAAAATAACAATTAGAAAAATGTACATGAAATGAACATACTGATTCTGTATCTACACGGTGAAACAAGAGCTTCCGCCGTGCTCTGCAGCTTGTCCTGTAAGCAACTACAACATGACCAAGTGCAAAGACCAATGAAGAAAGGAAAAGAACAGGCATCCCCCATGATTTTCTTAAATGCAGTCTCTCTCTCGCCAATGATGGTGAATGTTCAGGTTCTAACTCAGAGATAGGAGTGTAAACACAAGCCTTAACCGACAGGATGAGCACCGAAGCTAGGGAACAGAGTGTTACTATTCCAAGATATGGACCATGGGAAAGCTCAGGACCATCGCACAAAGAATAAACACCTGCAAGATGAAGATATGATCGTGCATGGGATATAAGTACTTGGAAAAACCAAATGTATTGTCAAGGGATTTGAATCTGATCTTAAGTAGAATTTTTTTCTCTCATTATAATTAATCATTAATATAAAAGAAGAAGCAGAGATGGTTTACAGGTGAAAGAATATTCATTTTCTTTTTTTCTGTTCATGAATAAAAAAATATGCTTTGAAATATGTTTCCACTTTGTAAAGTTCTAAAGAAATTTGGCAAATATCATACTGCCAAAATCTTTAGAATTGTCATTAAGAAAAAAGGTATTTTTTTTAGTAATAAGTCTTAATCCACCACCATTTGTGTCGTTTAGATTAATTCATTTCATGAAAACACTTCATGTACCCAAAATAAATTTTATATATACACACACACACACATATAGTGTGAAGATTGCCAACTTAAATAAAAGAATAGCTAATGATTCATTGAAAAGGGATTTTTTCCCAAAAAGAGTCATAACGTGTTCCTTATTGAAAGAATTAAGCAAATAACAGAAGAGAGAAAGCAAGAGGAACAGAAAGAAAACAAAGCTTCATTGAATATTATGTTAAACAAGGTCTATGTGGGAGGAAAAAAAAAGAAAAAGGAAAGTCTTTCTAAGTTTTCAAACCTA